>NW_025932422.1:72057-86179 GCF_000764305.2 Hyalella azteca
GCTTGGTACAGCATTCTATAAATTCCCTGCGCTTTCGCCCGCGCAGCAGCCAGGAACACGTCACGTCGCAGGCTGTTGAATGCATTCGCCATGTCAACCTTGAAAAACACTCTTCGGCCCGAGGCGCGCCCGAGGTACGCACGGGCTGCATGAGCAGCAGCCTCGCACCCACCCCTGGTGGAGAACCCCAATTGGACCGGCTGAAGTGCTTCCCCTATTAACGGAGACAATGGCTATTGTTGCTATTCATCAGACCACAGGTTGGCAAGCTCTGCGGAGTTGTGTCGAAGCCGTCTATTTAGGAAGAAAAAGTTGAACTTATTATAAACACATTGCTTAAGACAAACGATATAAATAAATTCAAACTGAATACATAAAATGTAATTTTATCATATAATTATATGTCCATTATTTATAATGTCAATAAATTTAGTGAGCTATTCAATTCCTACTATGCACCACCAAAGATATATTTTAATTAAAAATACGCAGTTGTATAGATCGATAGCTTATGCAGAACTAAAACTGTCAAGCTATAGGTACACTAAGGTTAGGGAGATGCTGGTTTAGAACGCGGTTATCAAGTTTTATTGTTTTCGGATACAGAGCTGGTGATGAACTGTCACATGAGCAAATTTACCTGACGAGGTTGACACGGAACGTGAGCTATTTCTTTAGTGGTTTAATTTAAGAAGTAAGGATGGTTGCTAGCCCGGCTGTTATTAGTAATATTATCTATTTATGTGGAATTAATTCGTATGTGGCTTATTATATCATATTCCTACCTGATGAATAATTATTTTTTATAACCGCAGCGAGACAATCAATAAAGTAATTCCTATGCATTTGTTCCTATATTCCGCGACATGAAACTTAACGCGATATTGAAGAGCTGGGGCTGCTTAACATATTTCTGTGGCGAGCTCGTAGCAGATTGTTAAGAGTCGGCCGCATATATATTAAATGCACATTCTAATTACTAAGTGGAACGCTTTTATATGTGAATTGTTCCTAATTACCGTGTACGAGTCTTTGTGGAGACTTTTTCACTTATACTCCGTGAATTCACTTACACAATCAATTGCACAACGACCAGGCTGCTTAACGTCAATCGTCACATTTTAGGCCTAACTCAGCAGTTCATCCGTTACAAAAATATATCAATATTTTCGGCAGCATAAATAATTAAATAAACGTTCGCTTTGTTTGAATTCCTTTCAACCAAATCATTTGACATGATAAATATAAACAAGTAAATTTCCTGCTTGTGCAGCTCAGCTGTTTTGAATGAGATTATTAACAATCGATGGGAACTTCTCTATGAATTAGAATTCATTTAAACTCCCTTGATTATAATCACATAATCAGAAAACCCTATACTATTATTGCCTTAATCAACGAAAACCTAACCAATACAATAAAAATACAAGAGTCGTGGTGATAAATCACCGTATTGATGCCTCAACAGCTGCCATACTCACCCTGAGGAGGAGTAGACTTGTACTGCAGGACGCCCGCCAGGATATCTGACTTCGCCTGCAAATAATGACAAGTCACGTGCAATTAGGCGGGGGTATTAATAAATAAATAATGATTTACTAATAATATCAGTAATATCGTTAATTAATAAAGGGAGGGAGGAAAAATATAAATATCCGTACATAATAAAATAACAGCGAAGTTAGGAAAAAGGGTATCTACGTATAGAGTAGCAAAATATCAGCGGTCTAGAGAGTTACGTCTCACGATGTTAATCTCGGTAAATCAAAAGAGGAGATTTTTTACAGTCCCTCTTTTTCCCGTGTTTTACATAAATTCGTACGTTTTACATAAATATTGTATTAAGTTTCAGAAATATCGGTCAGTTAATAAAAAAGTTTTTCGGAGAGTAGACCCTTTTACATATACCTTAAACTTGAGCTTAAGCTTTGTGCCACAATAGAATCACTGTTTTTTAGAATCACCACATTCATCTGCCATTAAGTACTTTTCAAACTATTCCTATGAACGTGGTTCTTTAATTGTTCATTCTTTGCCTTGTCATTTTCGTTTTCTTTACAACTACAAGCGTATTTTGCTCCTTTATTAAGTTGGAAACAGCTTTATATTATAACATAACGTGAATAATTTCCATGAAATCAATTTCAAATCTGTACCAAAGTAAAATAAATCTATAATTTGAGTATGTCAAATTTATATGAAATTATATTTAGGGTGATTCCATGTCATGTGTACCAATTTTAAAAGTCAGTCACACCAAACAATCACCAATTTTGATGAATTTTCGCACATAAGTTGGATCGAATTTCATGCAAACTTTGCCAAAATTTCAGCTCATAATATGAAAAATATTTAAATTAAGGACACTCAAATTAAGGAGTGGTGGTGATAAAGTCCTTGATCGCGGCGCAATTAAAATCTTCAACTTGAGGTCACTGCTGTGGCATGTTACTTGCTGGCCAGGGATTTGAAAATAGAGATGTTTACAGAACTGGAGGAGGTGTTTCTAAAAAAATTTGTATCGTAATTTCATTGTTAATACTCGTTGTGCAGATTACGCTCGAAATTAAAAAAAATGAGAAATTTAATATTTCCTAGCCTTGTGAATCACAAGAAAATTTATAAGTCCCGTTTATATTTTTGCAGTCTATTGTTAACATATGTAGCATTTTAATTAAGCACAAAATATTTCAAAATAATTCATTTAAGATTTAAGTGAAAATTATCTACGTAAACCTGTCAATGGAAGCTCGGAGCCATTTGACAACATTTGATTTAACATCAAACTAAATAAGTTACATGATGCTAACTTAGTTGAAACGGCATTCATTAGAAAGAAAAAATGCTGTACTATAACATATGTTAATTCTAACAATGGGTTCTCCTTGTAAAGGATTAAAATTTTGTTCGAAAAATGTTGCATTCGGCTCATTATTACATTACATTGGAACGACGAGGAATCCTTTTGAAGTAGATTCTCTAATGCAACAGGCAGTAGAATACATTGTTCAGATACCCATGTGAATGTTCAGTGGCCAAAACAAAAAGACAAGGAAAGGAATTCACAACTTTTTTCGCTTTCGATTGTTTTTAAATTTTGGGAAGGCATAATTTTTATCACGAGGCTTCTTCTGCCTTTTGGCAGTAAACTCATTTATTTTCCTATTTCCTCATTTGCTGAAAATTTCTAAATATTAAATACTAAATAATTTCTAAATATTAAAGTTTCGTTTCATTTAATATCTTACGTGTCACGCCCTTCAATTCATCGTGTAAATAATTATATGTCATAAGTTAAAAGCTGCCACAGACATTTCCTTTACCAACAGACCAGGAATTAAAATTAACTTGAAGAATCAGTTATCAATATTATGTTCTTATTTGTGACACAGAAGCCAGCCACGCAAGCTGAGGTCATGTTTATAACAAGTTTTATTTATGTATTTTACTTATTTTGTGTTTCGTGCCAATGACCAACGCCATTACTCCCTTGCGCTCATTAAGGCTTTTGCTCAACCTTAGCACAACCTGTAACCGCAGTCTGCATTTGACTTAGTCTACAGGAATGTAGAGGAATGAATTTTTTACCGTAATAAATAGGAATTTATTTAGTAACCGGAATGAAGCGGAATGAATATTATTACCAGAATAAAGATGAATTAATTAAATTACTGGAATGAAGAAAAATTAATTTTAATATCGATATGAAGAGGAATGAATTTAATTACCGGAATAAAGAGGAATGAATTTTATTACCGAAATAGAGAGGAATTAATTGAGTTCCCGGAATGAAGAAGATATAATTTTAATATCGAAATTAAGAGGAATGAATTTCATTACCGGAACAAATAGGAATGAATTTTATTACGGAATAGACAGGAATTAATTGCATTACCATAGTAAACAGGAATATATGTTGTTATCAGAATAAAAAGGAATGAATTTTTTTCCGGAATGACGATTAGTTAATTTCATTACCAGAATAAAAAGGGATGCATTTTATTACTCTAATGATGAAGAGGAATTTATTCTTTTTCCTGAATGAAGAGTAATATACAATTTTTCGGAATGACGAGGAATGAATTTTATTGCCGGAATGAAGCTGAATGAATTTCATAACCGGAATGAAAACTAAAACCGGAATGAACAGGTTACAATTTTGTTAAGGAATGAGATTTTTTAAAGAAATGAGGAAGAATTTATTTTATTACCAGAATAAGGAATGAATTTTATTACCGGAATGTTGAGGCATGAATTTTGTTACAGGAATGAGTTTTATTAAATAAATAAAGAGGAATGAATTTTGTTGCCGGAATGAAGAGGAGTGAAATTTATTACAGGAATGAAGAGGAGTGAAATTTATTACAGGCATTGCCAATTTCAGTGTACCAACAATTGCAGCATACGCGACTATTGCGCAGTTGATTATTGCGATGACTCCCCACTAATGTGTGATAAAATCTAGAGCATTTAATTAAGATGGAAAGAATATATAATTACACCATCATCATAAATTACATGAGGACTGCTTAAAATAATATTCTTATGCTTCTTGCATTTGCCTTGAGAAGAAGTTGGATTGCCTTACACAATCGGATTATTATTATTTATTTATTTAAATTAATTCAAATTGTTGCAATGAATGACTTTATTGAGCGCCTTTATAGTTCAAATTGTGACAGGCATCCAAAATAATTGATCGGTTTTATTGAAGTCTTGCAAGGCGATGGTCGCTATTATGATCCTGTTGACACAAAATAATAATGGAAGGCGTTGTTTGCCTGCAGAGTCACCGATAATGTATGAAGACAAAAGCAATGATGTTCACTAATCGTAACGTTCAACTACCTTGAATATTTGCAAGGTTATAAATATTAATCAATTAAACACAAACATATGAATGACCTAATTAACAAACTTGAAATTTGTATGCGTCTCAGTGGCAGTTTATTGAAAGGAGGCAAATTTTAAATATAGAAGAAATCAGTAAAAGAAAGTTACCATAGACGGAAAATAGAAAAAGATAGAACGAGATTTGACGTTGGAGAGTAGAGAAAAAGAAACGTAGGGAACAGCTTAGGAAATTTTGGCAGTCATATTGAAATTAGAAAAAAATTGTGAATTATGTATGTGTGAAATTTCATCAAAATCGGTAATGGTCAGGTGATAACGCATGCACTGGTATACTTGACATGGAACTTGTCTATATTAAATTTACATGAAATAAAATCAAATCTATATTTTATTATTATAATTTTAATCAGGAGCACATTGATCGTGAAATTTGAGCTGGCAGTTTGTCACATACTGTTAGGATTGTGCCATCATTATTTAAGTCTTACATCTTCTCTCAAACGCAGTAAAACCTGAAGCTATTCTGGCTGTCTTCTTCCGTCCAACTTCCTACTCCTCTCACTGACTTCCTCTAAATTTCTAGAATTCAATTCTTCAGTCACTGAATCATCATACAGTATCAACATTGTACATTAGCACTGAGGAGACCACGCCTGCAGCGCTGAACTACACCACGCGCGCAACATTATTATTGTTTGCTGCTTTTATAGAAGCAAATTGAATTGTAACCTAACGATGGGATGTTAGCTTGTTTTTTTATTGAGAAACAAAAAATACAGCCTTTTGAAAACGTCGTTGCCTGTTCAGGCAACATTTTCTCGTTGATGAGTTCATTAATAAAAAATAAATTATTAAATCAAATTCGATTGTGTAAATTCATTCCAACATCGGTTCAAATTTTTTAGAGATTGGCTCGGTTCGAATGATCCCATCATCGGAGTAAAGACAGTTACCAGTAAATTTAATAAATGCCTTCTCTTGCTGAACACGACCTCGTAAGATCATTCTAATATTTAACAAAATATTGTCAGCGATCAAAACTCACCCAGTTGCGAGACTTCTTGGTCTTTTTGCCCGTCTGGTTTCTGCCCATCTTGGTGGAGTAAAGGAGCGTTTGAACTTCGTACGCACACACTGACAACTTGACTGCGACTGGCGGTTGGGAGCTGCCCCTCCCTTTATATACCTCCTGAGCTCCAGACCATGAAGGCCTATCCACGCACGTGGCTGATGAGATACCACGTGACAAAGAAAAATTGTATCGAATAATTTTTTTGCTTCGCAGATTTTGTTCGTTACATTAGTGGAGTTGAAGACCTCCTCGGCTTTCAAGACTCACTTAGAGTTCTTCTGGTCACTCTCGATTTAATTATCATAGATTTTTATCTCAATAAGACTAACATTTTAAACAAAAGAAAAATTGTATCGAATAATTTTTTTGCTTTGCAGATTTCGTTCCTGATATTGGTGGACTTGAAGACCTCCTCGGTTCATAAAAATCACTTTGAGTTCCTCTGGCTACTTGCGGTTTAATTATCAGAGATTTTTATCTCAATAAGACTAGCATTTTAAACCAAACGACTAACTCATGCGTCAAGTCGGAAAATGTCTAATGCTCTGGCATTAGTTAAAGCCTTATGAGAAATCTTCAGAATAACTAATTTACAGATTATTACTCAGTATAAATTCTGAATACAAATTATGATCCGGGCATTTCAGCTGCTTGAAACGTTTTATCATCTCTAATCATCCGAGGCTTAAATGCTGGCGTCTAGTATTGTTTCTTAATTATAATTTAGATTGATATATGAATTTATCTGGCCATTATTCTTTCGGTCACTTTGCCGCCTTGTCTTCCTTCTCATATGAAAAGAAACGCATAATTTGATTACATCTTACCTGATGGTTGCGGCTCATTGATGTCCTTATCAAGGCTGTTTTGGGTTGTACGTTTTCCCTGGCAAGTCAACGTAATAAATTTCAACAAAAAAACGTGTTTTAAGAAACAAACAAACATCAATTAATTAAATGGAACATAATACTTAGATTATTATAGGAATTTTCTAGTTTTTTACAACATCAAGCGCTGTTAAAATTCTTGTCATTCCCAACATAGGCATTGTCATAATTTGTCTTAATTTATTATCATTTTCCCCTTTCCGAATCGGTCATATATTAAAGTATTAAAAGTATTCGTAATTATTTTGCTGGATTCTTAAAATCTAAAAATAGTTTCCATGCTCATCAATTATCGTATCAATCCAGTTGTGGAAGATGAAATGAAATTAGATGGTAATTTCCGTCTTCAGCTTGAAGCTTACACCTCATATTACCATCAACATGTTATAGTGTACGATTATTGTAGTGAAGGAAATGGAGGCAATAAAATACGAAGAAACGCTTCAAGACAGCGAACAAACAAACGAGTATTGAGATTACGAGCAATCACCGGCAGACGAGATTATTAGAGAGATTATTTTTACAACGCGTGTACAGCAACACAAACAAGCACGAGATTTCATTTGTTATGTTTTAGGATTCATGAAATGGGTTCAATGGTCGTACAATACGCACGGTAATTCAATTGTTTTTTTGTATTCAGAAAATATTAAATAATAAAATATACGTTCGATACATCTTATAATACGTTTATGCATTTAATAATAGTAATATAGATGCGCAAAAAATACTCTTCAATCCAGGCGGCCTTCCAAATTTTTAGACCTTGGGCGTGCAAACTTTTTAAAAATTGAAACAAATTGAAAATTTGTTTGTAATCAGAGGAAGCTACCATATGGTTTGTAAATTTAAATTGAAATCTAAAACGTCGGAAAAGATAAATATCATTTCTTTATTCCAGATCTTAATGCATCTCGCAGGTGTATTACCTGCCAAGAACAAAGCATTACAATGGAGAAAGTTGCCCATATCTAAACTGCACCTATATACGGTCAAATATTAAGCTACAGAGGTTAATTTTTTTGTCCCGACACCAGGTTGACCTGACGCGCCTGATTTGCGTGAAGAGACTCGAACATCCCATGACAAAGAGCGCGCGTGTGTTTCACTGGGCACAAAACTGGGCAAAAAATTCTGTTTACAAATTGAAGCTATTCTAACTCGATTGTGAGGCCTAATTCCCTGAAGACTGAGCTTTTAGTTACGCTTGACTGGGTGGAATGAGTACCTACATCTTTCTGGTCTGATCATTGAAAATTACTCAAAGCTATCGATTTGGTTTTAAGTTGGAATAAGGCAAATAGTTTGAAAACATGTTTCAAACCCTTATCTCAAACCATGGAAGAATAGGTAATAACGATGTTATAAATGGATAACTTCTCGATCGGAGGTCAATGAGAGGATATAGTTGCATTTTCTACAGTTTATTTCTGAATGTGATCGATATTTCGACATTTTCTGCCTCAACGGATGTTCGTAGTNGTGTAGGATCTGAGGGAAGCTACGCACGATCAGTGTAGGATCTGAGGGTCGCTGCGCACGATCAGTATAGGATCTGAGGGTCGCTGCGCACGATCAGTGTAGGATCTGGTGTCCCCAATCCAGTGTGCCGAGTTTGGTGAGTAGTAATATGTAATGATTATTATCTTCATTACAGTACCATATAGTTGGGGAATTACACCGAGCTGAGCGTAGAAAAAGAATTGATTTTTAAAATCAGTTCATTTATAATTTCTACATTTACTCAAGATTTAAACCAATATCAAGACTTGGATGCGATCGACTTGAGATGCTATCTTACCTTTGCTCAATTTAGCCTTCCTATATCGGCTGCAATTATACGTGAGTTATACGTGAGGTGGCTTGAAAGTTGTTCTCTATTTTCATTAAATTAAAATAGATCCGAAGTTTGAAGGTTAAATAATACACAGAGGAATAGCATCAAGTGTTACTCAACACCAAGTGCAATTTGACGACAAAAAAATCAGTGCTGGAATCAAGTGTTGCATCAAGAAACCTTTGTAAATCACACGAATCTTTGATGATTAAAAAAATATCAAGTTTCATATAACCAAAATTTTATTGCAAAAAGTGCATCATTAATGAATCTGTCAAAAGCTACGATGACACGCCTGTGCTGAACAATTATCTACCTGACATCCATCACTTCTAAAAGTGACAGAAATAGGAAGGAACAAGAGCGTTGAAAAATGACTGTTGAAAAATAACAAAAAATAACAAGACATCAAGATGTCTTGGCTACCAGTTATTGTCAAGATGTCAAGACATTCGTTATTTCATTTTTTCCTCACCTAAGCAGCCTAATTTCACTAAGTGAAGTAATTAATATGATAATTTTGTCATTTCATATTCAAATTTCTGTTGTCCATTTCAATTAATATCAGAAGATCTCAAAATAGTTACAGTTAATAGTGAATTTATCTGCTGTAATTGGCAGCTTCAACTCTCGAAATTCGGAAAAGTCAGGTTTATGGTTGCATATGAACTTATGCATAGCAAAACGAGTAAGAATATTCAATGTAATGTATTTATATGTGAGCCTCACAGCGAAATGGGATCCAATCAATTTTAGATGATGGGAATGGCTGAAACTGATTGCTTTGCTACATTCTTCCCTAAAAGATGAGAGAGGAAGCTATGTAGGTAATAGTTTTCGTCGGTCTTATAACTTGAAATTTTCAAGAAACATACGCGGAAAGGTTTCATTGCATGTAAGAAAGCAGAGTGACGCTGAACAAATGGACAAGGGTGCATGAGTTCCCTTTCATAACTTTGCGTCTTGCCAAGCATTCTTTTATGCAACACAAGACTTACAGCGCGATTATGTGCAGCCAATTTCTTCTAAGTTGACAGAATGGTCACTGTATTGCATTGGAAAATTATGCGTTAATAGAAGTGCTACCGTTCTTAGAAGCTTGCACCTTCGCTGATGAAAGCACAACAGTACGGAATGTTGGTGAAACAAAGTTTTTACGGAATTGGGGCTGGATTGATCAAAACGATGGTCTTAATCAATCAGATTAAGGTCAGATGGCAACTATAAGCAAAGTCTGATTGTTGGAAACTGCGTTGCGAAGTCTTTTCGATGAATGCAAGGGGCTTTTAATGAATGATTGCATGTTTTCACACAAACTACTCATGTTTCTAGTGTTCAAACTCCTCTCAGCCTTGCTCGCTGAATTGGACTTCGCCAATGCGTTTGATGATGAAATTAGATCGCGTAGCTATATAATTTCATCTTCCATGTTCTGATCATCTTATGAGGTTAGGCTACTTCAATTAGGAAATCGAACCCCATTTTCTTTCTGTCGTTGGTCGACGAGCCTTTCAGGATGACGGTAAGTTCTCCCGTGAACGAAACATCCTGCACAGTAAAAACATTACATACTTGACTAGAATAATAACTGTGCAGTGCTGATGTTCACCACTCTCATCTGAACCTTAATGTACCAACAGAAACTAACACTCATTGCAGCAACACGTCGTGTCAATATATATTTAACACTGTTAGACGTAGACCAAAAAACCTTATATTCTGTTCGCGACCTGTCATTCCACTGCCAGCGCTGCACTATCGGATTACTGGTACAATATCAACCTCTTGTCTCTTTGGAGCACCTCTCACAAGCACCTCTCACATGCCCTCTCTGAAGCTAAAGTGTGAGTAACGGGATATAATTGAAGTTTAGGTCATCAGCATTTTTTGAATAGAAACAACAAAACAACTGTCCATACACGTCTTCATGTATTGTTGAGTAAAAGAATAATAATCTAGAAGCAATGCATCACTTGGAGTCGCGGACTCCACCAACAGACACAATGCATCACTTGGAGTCACGGACTCCACCAACAGACACAATGCATCACTTGGAGTCACGGACTCCACCAACAGACACAATGCATCACTTGGAGTCACACACTCCACCAACAGACACGACTTTACTCTCAGCTCTCACTGGTAGAGGGTCGGCCGTGCAGTAATTAGTGTTAGCGCCGTTACCCCAGGCCGTCCGTGTCAAACTCAAGGCTGTAGCCGTCGCATCCGTCGGTACCCAAGAAGTCCTTGAAGGATTTGGAGGAACTAATCTTGAGTTTTGTTGTGTTACTCGTTGGGTAAGTTAATTTCAGAGAGCAGGCGTTGACAGGCGTGTCGGGGTAGTAGAGACACCCGAATCCAGGATGAGACAGCAGGTATATCCCGCCCTCGCTCAAGTCCGGAAGAGAAATCGTCTGGCTGCAGTTCTTGACTGAAATTTTAAATTTAGCTTAGTATAAATTAAGAAGTATTAACTAATATGACAGCCAATTTCTTATTTCTTAGGCTAATACCACAGAAATCAACCATGGTTAGAAATCAGACGGTGACCCTAAAGCTAATCGCAAACTACTTGAAAGTTACGATGCTTCGTGGGGCAAAATGCTTCAAAATAAACGCAAAAATATGTTACATAATGTTACTTTACATGTATTAATTTTACAAAACTACACTATCAACGTTCTTCTGTAGCGGTCCAGTTTAATATTTAAGATTTTGTATATGATAAACATATTTAGAAATTTAGAATTAGATTTAATTGCAATATTAAGATTTGTTTATATCTGAACGTAACCACAGCTGAATACGACAATAGCCAATTTCATTCCAGCTTTTAGCATTTTTGATAAATTGCACTAAAACCTCTGATTAGAGTAAGTACTTAAGTGTTGCAACAGTCAGCCTGTACTAATTACTTTGTTCAATAGCTGATTTGATTTATACTGTTTACAATCATTTCCTATATACTTGTATTTATGTAACTTGCAACAATCTGTTATTTATACAGGGTTCTATACTCAGACCAGAAAAGCGTCTCTTATTTCCCTCAATCCTGATCGTGAGATGCTTTACTTCTACATCTATGCATAATCTACACTATTTGTTCATCTACAGAACTACAATATTAACGCTCCTCCACAATAAATGCGCGCTACAGATTTTCTCAATTAACGCTCCTCCACAATTATGCANATTAACGCTCCTCCACAGTTATGCATGCTACAGAACTACACTATTAACGCTCCTCCACAATTATGCACGCTACAGAATTACACTATTTCACTATTACTAACGCAGGATGATGGGTGCAGGAGCAGTGCGCTCTCTAGGCACTTGAGTAATGAAGCCGCAGGGGTCCGCTGTCATGCAGAACTCGAGGTCCGTGGCAGCTTGCACGAACCCAAACGAGAGACCCAATGTTTTTGTCATAATATATGACCCTGTAGAGTAGACAGGAGTCACATAAATATACTCAGGGAGAATCCAATAATTACATTTGTTTCTGAAATCAAATTCATATTTCTTAAGCGTCATAGACAATAAAGTTCGATGTTAGGATATAGTTTCCATCAATAATTCAAGTGATGGTGTTAAACACGCGAAAATTATTTCAACTAAAGTGAAAATTGGTACAACAGAATTCTTTTCAGAAGAGGTGGGGGAGGGGGTAAGGGATAAGGCAAGGGTACAGTTTGCTGCAAGGAAAGAGGTGGCACGGGGGGAGGTTTGGCCAGCACCACCGGGTACGAAATCCACCGGTTTAGGTTTTTCTTTCGTGGCTGCGATAAGTTTTTTCGTTTCTTTGAAGTTTTTACAAGTATTCATTACACAGTTCTTACATTCAAAGGAAAATCCGGTTTGATCGAGCAGAACGAGGTAATAGTCCGCATTTCGCTACATCTAAGATGAATGAATAACTGTCATTTGCTGCACTGCAGTACAAGAGTCGCATCACAAAGCTCCTTGCAAATTATGCAAATAATGCACACCTTAATTACCACATTTTAATTACCACACCTTAATTACCACATCTTAATAACCACACTCTTTAACCTATGTCACCTTAACCTATATCACCTTAACCTATATCACCATATCCTGTATCACCTTAACCTATGTCACCTTAACCTATATCAACTTAACCTATATCACTTTAACCTATATCTTAATCTATATCACCTTAACCTATATCACCTTAACCTATATCACCTTAACCTATATCACCTTAACCTATATCACCTTAACCTATATCACCTTAACCTATATCACCTTAACCTATATCATCTTAACCTCAACCTTTATTTTCTCAAACTTAATTACCTTAACCCTAATTTCCTTAACCTAAATTACCCAAAACTAATCACCTCAACCGTCAGTTACCTCAACCTTAATTACCTCATCTTAACTACATCATCTTTATTACCTCATCCTAATTAACTCGTCTTAATTACCTCATCCAAACTAACTCGTCTTAATTACCTCATCTTAATTACCACATATAAATTACCCCATCTTGATTAAATCACCATAATTACCTCATCTTCATTACCATATCTTAATTACCACATCTTAATTATCCAAATCCTAATTACCTACATCTTAATTACCTCGTTTAAATTACTTCATCCTAATCACCTCATCCAAATTAACTCATCTTATAAATAGTTACCTCATCGTAATTATGTTCTTTCTCTTATTTACCTCATTTTAATTACCCCATCTTAAATACATCATAATAATTACCTCATCTTAATTACCTCACCTCATTACCTCACCACTAATTACCTCACCTCATTATCTCACCACCAATTACCTCAATCTTAATTGCCCCACCTAAGAGGCAGGCAAAGATAAACAAATTTATTTTAGTGTGAGGTTATTGTTAAGGAAAAGTAAATCAATGAGCGCTATTTACCATATGCTCGCCTTAAGTCATAACCAGTTTTAATAAATTAGGCGTACACATCATGGTTCATCTGAACCACTTCAGACCAGAATTATTAAAAAGCTGTAACCTCCGGAAGAAAAAAAGACAAATTTCTTTTGCCTGCTGGAACATCGCAAATATCATTGGTGCAATATAATTAAATTTTATACTTCCTTACACCTAAATGGTATTAAAAGTAATAAGTAAATAATTAAATGTATACGAAATACTTTACCTTGTATGTTTCATAACGTTATTATTGAAACAAGTTATACTTCGCCGCTAAAAACAAATCATACAAATAAATAAGCCCCATACACTACTTTAATCGTCTCTGTTCTTAAAATACGTAATTCAAATTAAATTTAACACGAGCCTCTCATGGTACTCACAGAATTTGACCATATCTCCACTGCAGCCTGCAACAAACGAAATTGGTACACTTGAAACAACATATTCAACTTTGTCTCTACCTATGAGAAGATTTACACGCGCTTATCTGAGCGAGCAGCATAACTACACCAGCGAGCAGCACAACTACACCA
>NW_025932423.1:0-1223 GCF_000764305.2 Hyalella azteca
CTGCAGTGAGGACGTGTACAGCGACTGGCAATGTTGTACCGTCAACTGGGGTGACTTCGGCCGCCGGGGTGAATTCGGTCACGTTTTTATTTTGTTTTGCAAGCAAAAACGGTGTCGTAAACGCCGGGGTCATAAACGCCAGAGTCGTAAACGAGGTCATAAACGCCAGGGTCGTAAACGAGATCATAAACGCCGGAGTGACTGGCCATCATTTTTGACCCCGATTTTGTTTGCAAAACAAAATAAAAAAAGCGGCCGAATCATCCCGGCGGCCGAAGTCACCCCAGTTGACGGTAGCCACTTTAGCTACGTGGTAGCTACATCGAGATGCAAGCAGATGTGTCGGTCTACAAGCATTAGAATAAGGGTTTTTCGGGGTTTTAAAGCCATCAGAGAGCTCGGTTCGTTTTTCGGTGTCACATGCGGACGGCGCACGATAGCCGTCGAGGGTGGTGCACCAAAACTAACTAAGCTCACGTGTTACCAGAGAGAATTTTGAGTTTTTGAACGGACGACTCACATTTGTGAACATAGAGACTAGCTCCTCTAATTGTTTAGCTTTTCTTCACATGTTTAGACCTAGTAACTTCACTCATGTTTGATGTAAGCGTATGAATTTCTTTGTACTACTCGAGCTATTTCTCTACTATGCTTGTGCGATAACAAATAATAAAAGAAGTAGATAAAATAATTGTAGCAGCGGAGATATTATACAGATACGGTGTAAGGCCTGGTATCACGGAATGTGTAGACGACCTGTCAAAATACCTAAGCCCTTCCCCCGAAGACTGATTTACGGGTCGGATGAAGAGAAGAACGTGGACAAATATGGCCAGCGGTCGCCCAGAGCAAATACGCTCCGGCGATCGATGGCAATAAATTGACCACTTTAAAAAACCTTTCGCCCTTTATATACCTCAGCGACAGATAAGTGGTTGTTGTAGTTACAGGATTTAGGATAGTAATGAATAAAATCCGTGGTGTGCCTTATTATACGTCGCTTTCCTTCTCATGGTGTCAGGCACGTTTGGAACCAGCAAATAAATATGCTATTATTTCACAATCCTTAACCCTATATATAATCATAATACCCTATATAATATAATATAATAATTATATAATTAATATAATAATACCCTATATAATATTCTTACAATAAGCTGATTTCGATCGGGTAGCGAAGCAGACCTAGAATAACTTTAAGCCGAGTGTATCGACTTAAG
>NW_025932424.1:0-929 GCF_000764305.2 Hyalella azteca
ACTGAAAGTTCTATCAAACGCTTATGGCTACATCGATCTGTCTGATTTTTGGTGGAGAGATGGAGAAAAACATAGGAAACAAATCCTGACCTTCCAAAAATTTTTAACTCTATTACTTTTCGAGGTACAGCCATTCAAAGTTGGGTATCGTTTTTTTGGGACACCCTGTATAGCTAGGTACTCGTAGGAGCATCTGATCAGCCCAAGCAGTTTATTGGATGTATTAACTTGCGTTTTAATATGCCGAGTGGCTTGCTTTAGCGTCGCGTATGTCGATTCTCGACTGGCAGTAACGAAGTTAACAAGGAGGGAAAAATGGCAACACATGAGAAAATTCATCACTGCCTATATTGTAGACAAAAACTATCCTATTACAGAGCTGGCTCCCTTTTGTATCAGACATCTATTCCATGGGCATAAGAAACCGTCTAGGGGCCTAGGTTCATGACATTGCACATTCTGGCCTAATACACGGCTATTGTCACTTGCAACATTTTGTCAATTGTTGGCATCCGTCCATCTCGAGAGATGATGGTGTGCACCCCTTCCGTCATCGCACAACACGCTGTCGGCAGCACCTAGAGTGGCTCGTCAGGCCGATTCGGGCATAGCAGTCACGACCGCAGTTGGCGCAAATAAAGCCCGATAGTGCGACGATGTTGTTCCTTGTCTGCTGTCTGGCTTTCCGGNGTGCCTGGTGTGGGACCCTGGGGAGGGGCAAGTCCCTGAAAGGGGTCGACGGCCCGGAAATGGATAGACCAGGCCAGTAATGAAGATGAGGTGCTTGGTTCGGCTAGATACACGTGGTTGCGTGGTGAGAAGAGATACAGGTGGTGCGTGATGAGACGTGATGTGATGTGAGTAATAAAGATTGCCTCACACAATCGGACAAAATAAAGAGAATACAGTCAGCTGATATTTATTCAGAT
>NW_025932425.1:0-463 GCF_000764305.2 Hyalella azteca
AAAAAACGAAAACTACTCGTAATGAAGAAACTAATCCAAACAAATTAATAAAAAATAATCCTATGTTAAAACAGTCTTTTAGGACTCGAAGGGGCTTGGAAATAATTTTTCAGGCTTATTTGTACCGCTTAAGCGACGAATATGCGCACAATTTAACGTCCTTGAATCGAAATGCCTGTCAATGATTACTGTTTCTTTCACTTGGTGACAGACATTAAAGTTGGCTGCAGAGTGTTTCCGACAGGAATAATTTCGGAGCAGCAATATATTGGAGAGAGTATTAATTGAGCTAGCAATATATAATTGAATTAATTGAGCTGAAAATAAAAACTTATTCTTGGAATCATTATTTCATGAATGGGACTAACGGAAACTGAGCTCATAAATCCAACACATGTTATGCACCAAATTGGAAATTGGAAATTTCCAAAGTTTTCATATAGGGCTAAAGGAAACTGAGCTC
>NW_025932426.1:0-19150 GCF_000764305.2 Hyalella azteca
TAATTTTGTTGGGCAAGATTCATGATCGGTAGACTGTTAAGCTGTTTATGCAGATTCGGGGTAATTGTTCGTAATAATATTGAAGGTAATTGGTTAATTTTGTTGGGTAAGATTTGGGGTAAATGGTTGTGGTAACCTATGATTTAAGCTGTTTATGGAAAGTGTGACGATAGGCTCCTTTTGCTATCTACTCAGAATAATCTATAACAAAAATATTCTACTTCTTAGTTGTTGAGAAATGAATTCAATCATATGAAGCAACGAATTTACACACCTTTTACAATAAAGAGCCTCTCAGAATTACACATTTGTAGTCGCAGAAAGCCTCTCAAAAAATCGAACGATATGCAGGAATTCTATGGAAATTAAATTGAAACAGCCATTAAATAATGGGGAAAAAAGTAACAGCTGAACGTGCCTCATATTTTGTCTCACTATGGGCACCACAACTATGGGCACCAATACTGAAATCAGTATTGGAACCGTAATGTAACAGCCCCGCACCAACCTTAAAATCTTGTACCACCAAGCGGTTTAAGCAGCAATTTTAAGAGGCAACAAAAGAGGCCATTTAAAGAGAAATCATGACACTAGACAGTAGTCCTCCAATATAAATTAGTTATTTAATTATTGGAATGAACCAAGCCTTTCCATGAGGTTAGGAACATGCAATTTTATGAAGAGCCAAAGCTCCAAAGTAAAAGTGGCCAGCCACAGCACAGGGCGATGCCCAAGATTTGATCTGGAGTCGGCCTTCTAGTAAATGAAGAGCGAACATGCACGTAAAAAAATAAGGCGGTATTTACCGCCCTGTGCGAAAGAGGCCTCACCCCCCTTTCACACACGACGTGAAATGCCGCATGCGACAAAAAACACGCAGCGGTATTTGCCGCGTTATCATTCACACAGGACGGCAAATGCCGCATGAGTCGAAAAAACGCAACGGTATTCACCGCACAATCATTCACAAGAGGCGGCTTTTTGCGCATGAATCTATCGGTATTGCAGTGCTGTTCTCCAAAGGTGGTGATCAGTTTTTGTGAGCTCTATATCAGTGGCTGCTCTAAGTAAAGAAAAGAACGCTCTCCTGTTGTACTAACTGCCTAAAAGACAGCAGAGGAGGAAAAGAAGGCGGTGCTGGGTTCACCATATAGTACATTTAAGCCCCCAAATAGGAGAATTTGTCACACTATTTGAAAAATTAAGAGGAGATGAAGCCAAATTCCTTAATTGATTCCGTATGAAATATTTCTATCAATTTATAACCGGCATTACATGATGTTTTTTTTTCTATTTCTCAGTATTATTTGAACTTCAATTTGATCGAAGTTCTTAGATGAAATCGAAGTATGAATTTCCTTTCTGTATCAAATTTATTCATAGAATATATGAAAAATCATGTCAATTATTTGTATAGAAGTGTTTTCTTACTTTAACTTCTATCCAGGAAACAAACTGATACACTTTTATTCTTCAGGGGAGTCAGCCAGTGCATCTAGTCTACTGGTGTGCCACGTGTCCAGCTGTCGATGTTTCCGCCTCAACAGTGGAAAGCACCCCGCGAAAACTACGAGCTCAAGAGCCCGAGCTATATTAATGGAAACAGCCACAACCTCAACAAATACGTGAACGCTTCGCCGACTCACTCTCAAAACATTCTAAGTTGCCAGGCCAGAGCATAATAATGGGAAGAATTAAAGGTGACAAATTCACTCATCCTCATTGGGGGAGTTAGGGCTTGAAGATAAAAGAATTTATCAGGTTTGAAAGCATGTTTGTTAGTTAACCAAATTCAATTTTTTCCATCAAAATCGTGCCTACATTACACTGGAAAATATACGAAAGGTATTGGTTGGAGACTTTCCTTGCATTGTATATCAAATCATCTGAAGTCATCACAGAATTGAACGACATATTCTAAATTGTATCTCAAACCCGTTCACTCTTTTTCACAGTTCATGGATTGCACCGCCGTAAAGCCTGGTGTGTAATGCGTGCAGTGATTATACTGAGTAAGATTCTCAAATATTGTGGCGCTTCTCATTTACAATCTATATGAGATGTTGTGATTATCGTACCTCAACATGTATTGTTCTCATATAAAGTTATAATCGTTTTGAAATAGATGTCTTAATTTATGTCGAGTTGTCGACTGCTGAAACTTCTTGTTGAAGGCTTTACATTTTACCCAAAAAAGGTTATGTAGTTTGAATGTTTATATACACTCAAAGTTCTAATAAACGGCCCAACCCTGTAAATCTTTTATTTCTGTAAAAATTTGTTATACTGGTTCCTACTTCACATCTCAGAATGACTACATTTAAAGTTGCTTTATAATTGTGTATCGGTGTACGTTGTTATATAATTCCCCATGCCCTCCACATTTATTATGTATAGCTCCAAAAAGTAAGGGAGCTATAGATGTAGTGGAGGGCGTGGGGATTTTTTTTGCTCGAAATTCACGTTCGTCCACCCCAGGCCGGCGGGAATTTTGCGCAGCGGCCCCGCCAATCGCGGCAACCACCTTCGCTATAGCGCGGAAGCTGGCAGTGTCCGCCGGTCTGGAGAGACAGACGCTCGCGGTGGGACAGACTGACTGCGGCAGCAGGCCCTTTACAGGCCGAGAAGCTCTGCCGCAATATTGCGCTGTTGTTGACATTCCTGCGCTGTTGACCCCCTTGCATTGCGCTGGGGCGAGCGTTGGTGCAGGCAAGTTCACTCGCGGCTGGCTTCCAGACTGCGGCGTTTTCTGACTGGGTTTAAATTTACCAGAGATTGCAACTTGAAAACTAGAGGAGAGCTTGAAAGTACAGGGAAAAATAGTGTCAAGGAAAATTCACAATGGATTGATCAAATTTGTATCGGAACTCAAAATTACCTAAAGATCCTTGAGCCTATTGCTCTTGCAACGTACTTGATTTCCTTAAACTCAAAAAACAACTTGGAGGACAAGAGAGCTGCTATCAAGAAAATTTTCAATACTGTGAACTTACAATTTGAAAATTGTGGAAGTCAATGCAAGGGAATTGACGAGTGTGTTTGCTTGATGAATGACTACAATGAATTTATGGCCATTTTTGAAACTTGAGTGGCAAGCTGTGACAAACTACAGAGTTGTCATGGATGGAACTTCTATTTCACAATCATACACACATGCATCTGCTTATTACATTGCCAAAAACAACGATGAATCTGTGTATCCAACCAACGTGATTCGTTGCCTAGAAATAATCCAGCTCATGTAGCCAACTCAGTCTGCCACTGAGCGAGTTAAGTCGCATGTGGCAAACAGTAAAAAATACATTTGAATCAAGAAATCAATTCAGTACAGAATCAACTGGAGAAAGCTGTGTTAACTTTGAAGTGTTCCTTAGGTGCAATACAAACATGGTCTTGCATGATGCTGAGTTAGCTAAAAACATCTTCCTTAAGAATCACAAAGAATCTCTCCTGAATACCAAGCCGTCTTCTGAAAAAAAAAGTAAATCAGTTTCAAATTATTAGAGCGAGCTTGGCAGAGAGGATATGAAGAACAGCTTTTCAAAGCGACGTCTACATCACAAATCGAACAAGTCTGATGGAAAGAAACTGAAAATAGATAGTTGGTTATTTAAAGCCCTTGCAATGAAAGAAGTTAATGGTGACTTGAACAATTCCTCAGTCCCTCTGCAGACATGTGACTACTAGCCAGAACATCCCAAATAAAAATTTAATGTGGCGCATCAATGATTCCCAAATAAAAATTTAAGGAGGCGCATCGATGATTATCAGTGGCTACAGGTGGAAATTATAGGTGGAGCACCGATGGCGCATCGATGTGGCAGCGATGGCGTGTCCGGTCTATGTTCCACCTATTACCTGCCTATGGCCACCCTACTACAAAAACTTCTTCTACTAATAACTGCCCATTGGCAGGCACCGATGACGCATCGATGAGCCACCGAAGGCACCTTTAAAATGAAGAAGATAAAAATTTTTCCTTTAGCTTCACAGACGATGCATTTACATTTACTGACATTGCTTCAGACAACCATATTCTGAGGACTACGTATGCAAATACACCCTGGCAGTACAAGTAACAATGTCAGACATGTAGCAGGAACAAATTATCAGAGTACCATACACATACCTCGTGAGAAATCGACTTGAAGAAAGACCCTGCCTGCAGGATTCGAACTCCGATCTCCCCCACGCGAAGCCGACCCTCTACCGTTGAGCCATCGGAGAGGACATGGCAGTCGAGTAATTTTAAAAGATTTAACTGAAGTATTGCAAATATTAATTTCATCAAATGACGAAAGTTAATGCTACCACTGTGATGATTAGATGGCTCCATTAGCCATTTTATATGAACATGCAGCTATAATCGACAAAACATCTGCTCAAAGATGCTTCGTTTATCCATAACGAACGATGGTTCAGCTCAGAGCAAAGGCTACAGGAAAATGTTTGATGAGTATCGAAGTTTCATAATGTGAACATTACACCAATTTTAACAGCGGTTCAATTTGAAATATTTATATATTTTCATCGAGCACATTCTTGCGTGTTTTAACGAATCATCACTTGATGATTTTGAAAAGTTACGCTTGAAATGCCTCCATCACTTCGTGTCACAATTTTTCTGCAGCCTAATGTTTAATAATTTTCGTAGGAAAGACATAGACTCCACTTAATTAGAAATGTAGTCGTAAACTAAAAATAATTATCTGAAGGTTCAAGAAAATTTCCCCAAAATAATTAAATTACACTATCGAAGTCAGCAATAGAAAACCGAATTTTTACTCGTATCCTTATGCGTAAAGAGGATACTATTTTGGCAAACAAATTACCCGGAAAGCACATATTCCAAGCAGGAAGTGTTAAAGATAAATGAGAAAGAAGCTCAACGCCAAAGTGCTCCAACCCAACAGGTATGAACGTGTACACGTGTTGCTGCTTGCGCTTCTGTGATGCCGGGCCGCTGTCAACTACGCCAACGTGGCTGCTGCTTGCGCTTTAGTGATGCCGGGCCGCTGTCAACTACGCCTACGTGGCTTCAGATAAATGAGTCAACTTGAGATTAACATAAATATTGTGAAACACACATAATCGAACCATATAATTTATATTAATGATACAAATTGATCGCAATATTTCAAGCACAGCATAGTTGGAGCCTACACGAAATTCGCAATAAATAAATAAATACAGGGTGGGGCAGAACCGATTGAGCAGTTTTGAGAGGAAATAAAAGAACAATGAAGATACATAAAGAAGAAAGGTTATTTCCGTCGAGGTTAGCATTCTAAATGGTACGTTATGTTAACCTCGAGGAAAATAAACTTTCTTCTTTTTGCACCTCTATTGCTCTTTTATTTCGCTTCAAAACTGCTGAATCGGTTCTGCCCCACCCTGTACTAGGTGAACATGAAAAATTGAATTCGCCATCATCTTTTGAAAAACTTTCTTTTTCGCAACAAAATTTTCCACTGCTACTCGGAAATGTAAGAAATTACCACTCTTGCGCATCTCCTTCTTCACTTGCTGCCAGGTGACGAGGAGGCGCACCTATAATTTCATTTAGATTTGAACTGGCAGCCGTGGCAGCAACATCTCCCGTACCAGCCTGACTTCAGATACCTGGCCACAATCTTTGTAAAACTACAGGCTCCTAATCCTTGCTAAGTCTTTATTTCTACTGTCTTATAATTTTGTGTGAATGTGGTATTAGCAGGATTTACTTAATATTTATTTACCGTGTTATAACTAGGTAGGATTAAACTGAGGCTCACCATAGTTTACGTTGGGGTTAACCTCCATTGGGACGCTAAAGGTGGATTAAACTTTACTTAGATCATTTGTTCGGGGGCTAATATAGGTAGATGGAGGTTTAGGGTTTCCTTCTTCTCACCTTTTCCTGAGCATTTGAACCTATTACTGTCCTGCCTGTCCTTACTGGTGAGCCTTCCTCCTACTTTATCCTCCTCCTTGATAGGATTTAATTTCTTAGCCTGACAGATGTAACCACGGTTACACACTAACTCTCAATAAGATTTAGGTGTGTGTGCCCATTTCTTGAATTAATTGATAAATAATGATGTATTTCCAAATTATATAACATTCTGACGCCAGTTTTACGATGCGACTATTCTAACAATTCTCCCTTATACAGTATTAAGTACGCCTACGCCCATTGCTACGTCTGCAGCCGGTCCAGTAGATTCGTTCTTCTTGACGCGAGAAGTTACTTGTACGAAGACGTGGGTTTCGCCTCCTGTTCAATTCCTACCAAAACTTAATCTCGCACCTGGACTACCTCGTTACTAACTAAAATTGATGAAGAACAGAAACTAAAACGAGCTTGAATAAACTTTGCGTATCTTAATTATAATCTTTACTTAATTGACATATTGTGTAGGAAATTAAAATTTCTTACAGAAAATTTATATCATGAACAGTCAATTACATGCCCAGTTACTTCATTGTAGCATTAAAAATTTGTGAACGCCCTACAATTAACTATCCGTCAGGTTTACTCCTACCTACCGAATTTACGGTAAATTTACGTGGAGCAAAATCTTACACGCCAAGCACTCAGAACGAAATCATGGTTTCATCTGGATCTCGAATGAACCGCAACCCAATAACTCCTTTCTACCTTGGATAAATCACAGTGGCAAATTCCTTCATGCACTGTGCAGTTTGGGAAAGCAGTTAGCGGTGGCTTACAAGAGATTTACAGGCAATGCGCCATCGATGATTCAGATCCTATAAATCATCGATGATTCATCGATGAATGCGGCCTATGCTCGCCACCCTCTCTATTTATTGGAGTTTTATTGTCGATTTTTGGCGGATCTGGCCACCCACCGTTACGCCACCTGTAATCTACCATCGCCACCTATAATCATCGAAGCGCCACCCTTAATTTTTCATTGGGATGGAACTAAAATTTTACCAAATGACAAACACTTCTCTTTTGCCAAAAGTATTACATCAAGCTATCAACAGCAAGAACCAACAGCCTTTGGAAGGAAAATTCAACATTGATTCTGTAAAGCAAACATGTAAGTTAAAAAAAAGAGTTAGGAGTGATGAAAAATGTAAAGCTGAAGTTTCATCACATAAATGAATTGGCTGTGCTAATGCCAAGAATTGTGAACCCTACATTGCACGCAGGGCTAAGGATTGTGTTGAAGGAGGAGATTGGTTCAACCTAAAAGGCCTGAAAATGAAGAAAATTCCAGTAGGACATTGGTTTTGTGAGAAGTGCAATCAAAAGAAAATCTTGAAAATGAGACAAAAATTAGAAATGTACAAATTTGAACCTAAAACCGAACCTGAGAATAGCAGCCACGATTTCACATTGCAAGATTTGACAGAGCACATTGCAGATGAAAATAGGACAATAAAGAAAATTATTGGTGATGGTAACTGTTTGAACAGATTTTTAGCATTCACTTTGTATAGGAATGAAGAATTACCCTTTGGAATTATTATATTATAGGAATTATTGACTTTAGATAACGGCACTCAATGGGAAAGGAAATGAACACCTGACAGCTGGAAAACAACAGAGAGCATAGCAATGCTGGGCAACAACAGCGATGCAATGTTGGTGCACTCGCTAGGAAAGTTCTATGGCCCCGAACACACTATAAAACTGCCAGCAACATTGTTGAGGGCGTACAATGTTAATGCCAACAAAATTCAATTCCCAACTAATTACATGGATAATATGGATGAACCACTCATTTTCGCTTGCACGTTTCATAAAAATGTCGGCACTCTTCAAAAAATAACATCACCTACTTCAAATATGTGGTCCACAAAATAAGGTTTTTTAACAACCAGCTATTCCATCTGGACCTCATAATCACATTTCTCTTCTGTACCACTCTTTCCCCTAAAATCCTTCTCTTAACCATCATGACGTAATAGTTACATACAATCCTAATATATGAAGTGCTCCTGACACACAGATCATCTATACTATACTAAAGAATGTCGTGTAAAGACTGAAAATAATAACAAAGTAATTCGAATTGAGTGAAAGTTGTTCTCATCGTCACTAAATTTGAATTTTCAGTTCTCATCGCAACATTGAAATATATAACCCTTCCACAACATTATCAATTGAGTGACAGTTGATCTCATCAGTCTCAATTGACCAAACCTTCTTGCCATAATGTTGCTAAATTTTGGGTATTGGTCTTAGAGTTGATTGGTCTTCTTTCACTATCTTGTCTTCTTTAATGCTTTGTAATCTAATCAACTAACTAATGCTTTGTAATCTAATATTGATCATTTAGTTTGCTTTGCTTGCATGAATGTGTGCCAAATCACTTGTCAATATTTAGTGCTGAATTTGTTAATTACTCTTGTAATTGTTAACATTTGAAATCATGTAAAAATTTATTAAATGTGAAATAGAAAAAATTTACGTTTAAAATTTTGATATGTTCTAATTTGAAGCACATAATGTTTGCAAAAAAAAAAAGAAATGAGATGCTTATATATAGTAGTATATTTTCATCATGCAAGTTATAAAAATTTAATTGAATGCTTTGGATTTACAGGTTTCAATAGGTCAATCATGGCGTATCTAAGGCTGCATTCCAGGGCGCGGTCGTTTGAGCTGGTGGAAAATTTCATGCTGAAACGCCTATACAGCTTCTACAACGGAGGTAGCATTAATGTGCAATTTGGTATGCTGAACTCTGTACAGGATGTTCTATGTTATGTACCGCTCTAACTCTAAGAATTTTGCAATTATGCGAAAAATGTTAATTATGCATTAGGTTTCAGACGAACATAACGCAAACATTGGGTTATGTATCGGGGGGCAAACCATGTCCCAGCTAGTCAACAGACTGGCTGGGCGCTCTGTGAATCAGGATGTCATTCTGCAGATTGGAACTAATGATCTTCTGGTTTTATGTTCTTCATTTTATATCACTTCTATGCTATAAATATTCATAAATTGAAAGTTCGCTGATATTTAAATAATCTATCATGAAATAATAATTGAAATTTAAATTAGTCAATTAATTGCAGCAATACGAAAAAATTTAACTGGGACAATTAAAAAGTAACATGATAGAAGTGATATCTGCCCTGCAAGATTCGGTGCATTGCAAATTGTTGTCCTCAGCATCCCACCTGTACCCAAGTTTGGGTACAGAAATGGTGTCTTGAAAATCTGGAAGGCATTCAACAAGTGGATCCTTTCAGAATTACCTTGTTAGTACCTCATGGCTTCAGTCAACTTTTTCGTTAATGCAAAATGAAAGATCTTGTTTGCAATCTGCAAATTGAAATATCTTGTTCAACATATTCCTATGTATAGCTTGAAGACATTTATGAAAATCTCTAGGTTCCATATATTTTTACTTTCGGTACAAGTTTCAAACGTTTCGGTTGTCAACACTGGCAAGCTCTTCTACAATTTTAAAGACTATAAGTTCAACAAGGAGCTGTTCATGGATGACCTTCAGCACTGGAATGGAGCTGGAATGGCCATGGTGCTGGAGATGCTCGAGGAATCAGTGTAGCAAAAGAGTAGCACTATTTACAGTGGGGGGAAATAAATATTCGTACACTTGAAAAATCGTATTTTAATGTATGTAAGTACACAAACTTAACAGGAAAAGTGATTTAAATTATGTATAGAGACGCATAGTATTCAAAAATACTATCAAAAGAAATTAAATCTCAATGCAACAAAAANATGCGTCTCTATACATAATTTAAATCACTTTTCCTGTTAAGTTTGTGTACTTACATACATTAAAATACGATTTTTCAAGTGTACGAATATTTATTTCCCCCACTGTAGCTGTATCGTGAGTCTGTATATTGGTCTGACATAGGTTGTCACAGTATGTACGTGATAAGCAAAATGGAAATAAGTTTTTATGAAATGAAAAATTAATTTGATATTGCATTTTATTATTTTATTATATTTTTATGTAACATTATATAATTTTATATTTATAATTTAGATAGGCTAATGTGAATATAGGCCTGATGACTTACTAAGCAGTTGACAACTGACGTTGAACTCAATCAAATAATCTCAAGTACAATTAAAAAATAATAGTAATAAAAATAATTGTTTTAATTAAATAACGTGATTAAACGTTGTTTGCTTAGATTTGGGTCAGAAGGGAAATCATTAAACGAGGGAGCTTGGAGCTTCAGAAGTGGAAGTCGAATTAAAAAGGCGTAGCACAGCTGTGCTGAGCGCCCTAGGACGCACCGATGAAGCTTCCTAGGGCGTTATTATAAGTGATATATGCTTTTTATAATGTTGAATCTTATTCTGAGAAAATTTCGGAGCTCCCTCGTTCATAACGAGTTAGGAGAAACAGCCTTGGGCTTTGCCGGCCAAGCCAAAGGCTGGTCTCTGTTAGCCACCCCTCCTGGGGCAGCATAGAAGTTGCCAGACCACCTAAGGTATGTATGCAATTCAATAATGTGTGTTATTAGTGTATTACAGATACAATGTACATGCACCATATCGGCCATGGACCTCTAGCCAACGTAATACCCGGCGCGTGGCCGGCAGCACATCCTCCCTGATCAATGTGGCCAGAATATAAGTCATGTTTCCACTCTCCAGGTCCTGGCCTTCGTACCCATGGGCCTGTGGAAGGGGCCAAATGAAATTGCATATAACGTAAGCCTAAATTGCTGTGTAATCGTACTCATGTCGTGCTAAATTGAAATCAACTGTTGTTTAATTGTAATTATATGAGTCAAGTTTAATACTTACAAATAATTGCAGCTGAGTTGTGGACAGGGTGGCCCCGGCTACGGCAGCAGTCGCGGGTCACGACTCCAGGGTCCGTCCGCTGCTGAAAACCCTCCTTCACTCCCCGCCCCGGTCTTTAAGGGCTGGTGCGAACCGGGAATTACATTATCCGCGCCCCGGCGGAGTGCCCTTCCCCCCCCCCCGGAGCGCCATACGTACCATCAATTGATGCCAATATATGCCGATATAAATTGTATAATAAATAGTTGTGTAGAAGAAAACATATGTGACCAATTCCGCTGTGAAGGGGAAAAGTATTGAATTTTGGTACAATTGGAAATTAAAGAACAAAGAAAACGTTGAAACTTTTATTGTGGTTCCGCAAAGAGAATTGGTTCGCAGAACGAAGCCAGAAGGAAACGAGTAGCACGAAGCGCGATGAGGAACTCGTGCACTGTAGTAAAATACGTACGCACATAGGTACAAGTTCGAACGTTAGAAGTCTAGAACACAATATTTGATTTAAATAGAACGAGTCACTGTTTCAGGTGAATATGTCTCTCCAATTCTCACCATATAGTGCCGGTGGCAACAGAACGTATAAGCAAGAAGAAGTTCAGTTCAAAAATAAGAAACGGCAGAGTTGAAGACCAAGTAGAGGCGGTTGGGTTGATTCTTATCTGAATAAGACAGAAAACCAACTTAAGCCTAAAATTAATGGAATCAAAGTTATACTGCAATGGATTTCAGTATGATTCAAGAATAATATAAATTCAGAATAATAACAGTTTCAAATAATCAAAATGACAAACCTATTTGTTTCCGTTGAGGAACCCTAGACAAGAGTTCTCATGTAGAGAACTATTAGGAAGAAAATAGTGAAAACAGTAATAGGAGTGTTCGCTCGTACTTAAAGAGAGTAAAGCGCATGCATGCATGCAGTTAATTCACAGCACTGGGCATGTGACATAATCGGTATACAACGAAGCTCCAAGGAGCCAATAACCCCTACGGGTTCAAAGCACTGGCGTAAAGCCGGAAAAGCAAGATATTCTCAACGAGGGAAACACAGAAGTTCTAACATGCATTAAATTGAACAAAATAAAATGAAAAACACACTCGTACAAACTCAAATTAGGTAACAGATAAGCAAGAGTTAACAAAAGTAATAATACTGTTTGAGCAAGAGGTCTTCACTCTGGTAAGGTTAAAGCAATAGTGATTAAGATCGAGCTAACGAGCGTCGACTATGCCTCTTAACACGAGACAAACGATAAGCGTATAAACGTAAACAAATTAATTAGACAATACATTTTAACAAAAGCGTTAAAAACAGATGGAGACGAAGAAATATAGTTTTACTAATTTTGATTGGGAGCCAGCTATTGATATTAGACTGAATATGTTTAGGCTCTTCACATGTTACTATATGAAGAGTAGAATAAGTTGCAATGATTTCATCGGGCGCTGGATAATGGACAATGATGTTGCAGAGATTGTGGTCTCGTTTTCCGTAGGTTTATCCGTATGTTCACCTTCGTTCGTACCCATGTGTCTCCAAATCTCAAGACACATGGGCGTCTTTGACACACCTGGGCGGCCGTAAATGTCTCACTTTCAGCGTGATCGCTCGGAGAAGTCTCGAGACGCCTAAGTGTCTCAAAACAGTGGTCAATTTCCTCTCAGTGTATCAGCGCATCAAAGCTGCGGTCGTCTGGACAACGGACCATGTGACATCGACACCCCTAGCAAACGTGCAAAACAGAGGTGGGCCAACACAAACACTGATCTGCATGTCGGAGCTTGTCACGCGCCAAGATACGCCATGAAAAGAGATTGCTTGCAAACAATTTAGTTTTTCGATCACACTGTGGCGGATGGTATAGGTCTTGCTATACAATGGAATTAACCCAGGTTCTATAAGTCGGCGATGGTTTAGAATGGTTTATTTACACATGACGGACAATGAAGTATTGGCAAGCATATGAATGACTACACACAGATTGAATTAGTTTAGCATGTGATATGGACGCTTGCTAGTGATTGACTGACGGAGATGAGAAGAATGGACTATCGTTACTTACTAACAAGTTACGGGACGATCCCGTATGTTACGGTCGGGCTTACGTTAGCTTTCCTCGACACACACCAGTCATTGATAGTGCTGCTGTGGGATAAGCCAGACATCCACGGCATTAGCGATTCTGATACCTCTTGTTTATTATCAGTCATTATCCACACAGTCTCATAGTGTCGCTCACAAACACTTGGACTTTTCACCAAGTCCATGATATGTCGTTCCTGCGGAATAAGCATGACACCCGCCAATGAAAAGCCAAGCATCAGTTATTCTGATTTCTGCGAGATGGCACAACACTCACAGAAACCGATCAAGCAGCTCAACAGGACACTTCCAATATGCAAGTGCTCGGTGAGTAATCAGGGTTTACCTGGGTAATATACCCGGTAGCCCTCTGATCTCGAGCACGCCTCAGTTTTAGTCGTACTCCCGACTGGGTCGCCCAACTGATTAGGTTATAATCTTCGGAGTCGTGGCTCCTTCACCGCTGGTCACTGGTGCACTTCCCGCACCGCAAAAATTTTTGCAAAAAGAATATCTTCTTTTTGCATAATCATTTGGTAATGGGAATATTGCCATCTGCAGTGCCCCAGCACTGCGGTTAGCATGCATTTCTTTCAGATCTCTAGGACCTTTTTGAAAATCATAGGGAGAAATTATTTCCGCCCGCCCGTGCTCAAACTAGATGAGGCTTTTTAAGGTCTTCCGAATGGCGAATGAGCTCAGTTTCATTTGATTTTATTTTGATTTGGAATTGGTATTCACGAATGAACACCAAATGGACCATTCAACACTGAATTTATAGGCTTCTGAGCCTTTTGACATGCCACAGCTCCAACCATCAAGAATCTGCCATTAATTCTGTATGGGGCAAAAAAGACCAACTTTTCTGCTTTCTTTTCATGTGAGTAAACTTTCTGAGTTACGTTATTCACCAGATAACCCGGTCATAAAATGCACCGATTAACCAAATTCTACCCGGAACAGTGACGGGCGAGCTATCAAGGAGTCCTGCACAAGAGTGTTCAGCTCGTCGTAGGTAAACGAGCGCAGAGTGGCGTGCAACGTCACCGCATCCAAGCATCTTCTGACCTGGCCTATCTTGCGCTCCCAAGTTCCTCCGAAGAGGGAGGCGTGAGGTGGGTTCATGAGCCAAGTGGCACCGAGGTCAAGAAGGCATCTGCTCGCTTGTTCGACGTTGATGCCTTCGTTTTGATTCTTCGCTCCTTTGAAGTTTGTGCCTCCTGTTGGAGCGAACTGTACTACAACCGCCACGAATTGCAACAAATCTTCTGAATGCATTTATGAACGTTGTATCCAAAGATGGGAGGCACTCTATGTGTACTCCTCGAGACGCGAGGCAGGTGAAAATGACCACCCAGCATTTCCTGAGCGAAGAAGTCCTTCGAGTCGTCTGACCCCGACTGATCATCCAAGGACCGAACACGTCAATGCCGACAGCAGAGCAGGGCGGAGCAGCAAGAACGCGGTCATGTGGCAAGCTGGCCATTTGAGGGGTTTCCCACGAGGGACTAAGGCGCCTACAGGTGACGCATACCTGCAGTAGCTTCTGTATGGCCCGTCAGCCGTTCTTTATGTGATAGCCAGCTTCGCGCACTGCTGAATGGGTCACATGTCTTCCTTGACGTTTTGTCAAGTTTTGATAGTGCCTGAGTATGGAGGTGGTGATTGGATGACCTGCAGGAAGCAGTAATGGATGTTTGATCTCACGACGAAGCTCAGACATGCCCAAGCGACCGCCCAAACGCAGCAATCTATTTTCTTCTCGTAATGGGGCGAGGGCTGCAAGTGTGTACCTGGGACCAACGAGTTTCGGTTCGCTCGTTCACATCAATTGAGGGAAGGCCGCCGTCTGGGCCTCTAGAACAATGATGTTATGAGCCATGGTTCTGGACTCCAGGTAAGTGAAATTTTTGTGAACGGCCTCACCTTGTCTCTGACGCATCTTTCGTACAAGACCTCGGCAGAGTGACACGACTCGAGTGGCGATTCTGAGCGCTGCGGGCCAAGAACTCAGTTTTCTGATAAGAACAGAAAAGGTCTCGTAGGAGTCTGAAGAACTTGCTATCATGGCTGTCGATACAGGAGAGTCATCGGTTTCCGGCAACGGTTCGAGTTCCGAAAAGTCCGTTGATAAATGATTGTCAGAAGAAAAGGTTTCACGACGCAGGAATTCTGACCCACGTAACCACAATGTCTGTTAAAGTACGCGGGGTTCGGTGGCCCGAGGAGCGAAGTCGGCTGGGTTGGAGATGGAAGGGACGTAACTTCACTGCTCTGCGCGGCTGACTTGTTTAATGACTGTCAAGCGTCATTGTACGTGGCGAGTGATCTACCTGATTCGCTTTTAATGTAGGCGAGAACAACCTTACTATCGGAGTAAAAATGAACGTTTTGAGGGGGTGATTTCATCTCTCTTAGCATCTGCTGAGTTGCCATCACCGCTTCGACGGCTGCGCACAGCTCGAGTCTGGGTATGGATGTGGCTGCTCGTGGAGCCACTCTACTGTCCTCACGCGCGAAGGCGACGTAAGCATCACCCGAGTTGTCGGTGGAGCGGAGGTGAGATTCACAGCTGATGGCATCGTGGGAAGCGTCGGCTAAAACGTTGAGAGTTTGAGACGCAGGATGTGCCGAATCTTGAGGCAGAAAGCATCTTGGGATTGTGAGTAGGTGGAGATCTTCAAGACTGGCCCGCCAGCGTGTGCAGATGCGACGCTGCTCTTCTGGGGGAGATCGTCCCAGTCAAGACGCCTGGGGCTCTTCTGACGCGGATAAAATTAGGCGAAGGATCAGTCGGGCCCCCCAGAGTGACTGGGCTAACAAAGCCGATCGGATTGTTTATGGAATTTACGACCGAGAGAATGCCGCGCTTCGTATACGGTCGATCTTGATAACGAGGCAGTCGATAGTAGTATTCCAGCTCACACCTAGCGTACAGTGAGTAGGACTCGTGGTGAATTCTACGTCTTGCAACCTTGCCCTTTCGCTAACAGGAAAGGCGGCGGACACTTCAGGAGAATTCTGCAGCCGGATCCTGATCTTCTGCAGCCGGATTCTGAACGAGCCAACAACCTTCTAGCGGTCGTGAGGATTCCGATAGCCTCTGCCGGAGTGGCAGCAGTGCCTAACCCATCGTCGCAGTTGGAATGGGAGGTAATGTAGTCTTTGGCAGCCTCCGCATATTCTTCGATCGCCTGGTCGGCCTCAACAGTTGCAAAACCTGCAGCGGCTCGACGAAGACAGTAAGTGGTCGCCAGTTCGGTCGCCAGATAGGTCGCCAGTTCTAGCTTGGGATCGTTGTTTTTCCACCAAAAGAACCTCATTAGATCTCGCTGCTCGGGTGAGACGTGGAATGAGCTGACTCCATGGAACACACTGTCGAACACTAAGCGGACATTCGACTCGCGTTGCTGCAACACCGGAAAGACGAGGATATGACAGAGTAGCTTTAGAGAGTTCTCAAGGTTGGCCGAAGAATGCTGCTCGACGGGCCAAACTTGAGATAGTTGACTTCTGTCTGTGTAGCACTGGCAACAGATTGTTTGGCATACGATTGTCAGTGGACTTCAGAGGCAATGACACTTCCAGGCAACCCTCGCCATTGATGCTGACATCGCCTACGATTTCCAGGAATTTCTTGAAGTCAGAGGAGAGCCCGGGTACCTCATCGTCGGCATGTCGTTTGAACTTTGAAGACATCCGCCTTCGCAACCTTGAAGGAAGCCCGGGACTGCGCTGAAATGCTCGTGATCGCAAGAGCGCAAGACAAGCAAGTCTTCATGGCAGTTGTGGAAACGTTCCCTAGAAGTAAGTTATTGTTACAGATCGATAGTACCACTCTCCAGCCTAGTGGAGTGTGGTGCACGCATGGTGAACTAAGCTGCTCCGTGACGCTGTGAAGTAGCTCGCAGCTGACTCTTCAGAAGAGAATGGAAACTTCGGCGTTAGAATCCAGCTGGTAGAAATACTGGCGTAGCGCGACATTTTATGGTTGAGAGACTATCAGCAATCAGATGTCGAACGTCCGGAATCATATCGTTTACCAGCTGCGATGGAAGAATGTACTCTTTCGACTCCGAGACTCCTCTGATAATCAAACCCGATATTCGTCTTCCGGTTACCGAAACCCTATGACGATTTAAAGTAGAAATGGTGTACTGGTGCAGCGGACTTTCAGAAAGTTGGGCAATGAAGGTGAACAAAATCAGCTATTGCTCTGCTCGTCAACTATAACGTATACTCTGCGTGCCCTACAGCAACTTACGGCTTCGATCTTCTCGCAAATGTTCGGAAGAATTATTCTGAGAATTTCTTTTATTGCCATTGATGCCATCACCTGGGTCTTTAGAATTCACACGATTCAGGTGGGCGACGGTGGTATGGTTGGTCGATCTACACGTCGCACATTAAACCTCTTCCGTCGCACATTAAACATTTTTAGGCCAGGTGGGCTCTTGGACCTCTAAAGTAAATCTTGTGCTGTAAAATAAAATCTATCTTCTTCTACGAGTCCAACTTGATCAGGGCCTTGCACGACACAGTGCTGTGAGGGTTGCAGTCGTGAACGGCACAGGAATTTCCTTTTGACTCGACGGTGGTGTGATTTACTGTGATACGCTCCGATGGTCTTGGTGTTGGGCTTGTGTGAAAGATTATTTGTAATAGGCAAAGAAGAAGCTAGGGCTTTAGCACATGAAGAGTTGAGAGATCGCACAGGAAAGTACAGAACATTGAAAATTGCGGATGAGCATTGCGTTCCAGGAAATGTTCATCCTTCACTTTTCTCCACGCATTTGCGGCGAATGGAGGGAGCTTCCTCCTTCTAGGCTCCAGTGGCCGATGGCGTGGTTCAAGACTTGTAGGTCAGGAACAGAAGATGTGACGTGAGCAACCAACAAGCAGTCGTCGCTCAGCTGTCTAAGCTTGTGCGCCACAGGCTCGTCCGCCTCTCGACCCTTTATTTCTTCAGACTGAACGAGACGGTTGTAGAGGCTGAGTGAGAGCTACGTGATAGCTCGAGCCGCGCGCGCTCAAGTTCGGCCCAAATGTCCTTGAACTGGGTTGCAGGATCGGCTCCAATCGCAGCGGTGAGTTTCAATTAATCTTCGAGGCCCCACAATGCAATGATTTGCCAGAAGTTCTGTGGAATCTATTAGGTTGGCCTGAAGATTTCGCATCCTTAGAAGAAGGTTGTCTAACCAACGGTGAAACAAGTGAGGTTCCTCTCGATAAGGTTGACTTGTGGCTCGCCTCAGGTTGGCAAGAAGATAATGCAAGGCTCTATTGCCAACAAAAGGGGCGGGAGACTCCATTACGGGCGGTACAGCAACCGATACAGCAAGGTTCACTGGGGTGAAAGCTGCAGCAGCGGGATTTAGCTCTCGCTACACATGAGCTGCTTCGCTACACAATTTTATGATTATGGAATGTAGGTTTGATCAATTATGTATAGCTCTCTCTACACAATTTTATGATTATGGAATGAAGGTTATCAAACCACACAATTATGTGTGGTTTGACAATGGACAACTTTACCTGACTACCATACCAGCGAAATTGAATGAAGACTTAGACAAATTTGAAAGTATTTGAAACTTGAGTTCTTTCATGGGCTGCACTGGCACCCGCTGGACTGGGGCTGTGTCTCTGGCCTGTCTCCTGAAGAATCCTGTAAAAATAGACATTGAAATCGGATAAGAAGAATAATTCCTCTGTACATACAGTTGTACGGATGCTCTAGTCATTCTGAAATGGCCTCTATGATCAGCACATTAATTAAACTTTGCAAGATTAATTTCAAGGCCCATTAGCAAAATATAAATGTAGAAGTAGAAGCACGTTCATTCAAAGTTTCTAGATAAGAAGATGATAAACTTAATATATTATTATAAATAACAATTATTTAGAAACTTACCAATCTAACCATATAAGATTGCCATGTCGCTACATAGAAGGCCAGCTGCCAATTCAAATATATCCATCTCGTAGTCCCCTGCCATGTCTCGTTGTCCTTCCATTACGCCACAATGTATACAGTCTGCCATTCTCGGTATTTTCTTCCCTGAATTTTTTCAAACTTTCCATGGTACTAGACTCCTGCGTTTGGTATTTTTTTTAATCCGAGACGAGACGAGACGAGACAACAGGCTCTGTCCCGGTTCGCAATAAAAACCGGGACAATTTTCAGCCTTCCGTTGGAATTCCGGGACGATACCGAGACGAGACGAGACGTCCCGGTTAAAATAGGTACCTTAAAATTTCCCGGAATTTACAGCCATTTTAACGAGACATAACGAGACTAATCAATT
>NW_025932426.1:19530-72232 GCF_000764305.2 Hyalella azteca
ATTTTACCCTCTGTCCCGTTATTTTTTTCCCGGAATTTTCTCGTCTCGTTTCGTCTGTCCCGGTTCATTTCGAGAAAATTATTTCGAGACGCAGGAGTCTACATGGTACACTACATTCATATTTTCTGTTTTATCATACCATCATTGCTTAATGAAACGACCAACGACCCTGTGTTGGAGGTCTTTGAGTGGTCCCTTCATTTCATAACGCAGTTTAATGCTGATATCTTGAAGTGCTGCTGGCAGGTCATCTATGGCGGTTGTCCTCAACAATTTTTCAATTTTGTGTCGGAGTTTCTTGCCTCTTAGTTGTTTTTTGATGTTGATGCGTGAAGAATTCCCTGTATATATGATAGCCTGCGAAAGTCGTGAAGTTTTTATTCTCTTTCGGCTCAGTCTGACGACATTAGTCAGAAGTTTCTCTTTTTATTCCTCCTTTAAACCGTCAATGAATCCAATAGTTTTGTTTTTCACAGCTCTTAATTTACTCGAACTGAACAACATGGATACATGTGGGGATCTCTGCATGAGAGCGCTGATCATTTCCATAACTTTATCCGCATCCTTGTGGAGGCGGTCGCTTTTGGTCTCCTCATCACCTTAGGCTGTAAGGTTTGTGGCAAAATAATTAGCATACTGCATGTCTAAGGTTTCTAGCACCCTGTTAAGGCATTTCCGGATCATCTCTGTATCCTCTCCGTTTGCCTGAAACATGTCCAAGTTCGTTGATAGCAGAGCATCTTCCTGGAGTGGTTCTCCAAAAATGTTAGTAATGGACGTGAGCAGAGATAGGATGTTGAAAGCATATACGCATTACTTCTCGTAAAGCATTTATTGCCTGGATGTGGTTTATTCAGAAGCACTGACAAAAAAGAAATTTTTCATCTATGGCCCAGTTAGTTTTAGGCCCACTCGAGCAAGCAGGCAAAATTCTTTTATTGCAAATAGATTCAAAAAGTCTGCTATAAGTGCGGCACACAGGTCCCCATGATTGCTTGGCATATGAGTATGCAGCATCTGTTTGACGAGGGTGTGGTGCTTTATAAGAATTTTGCTGGTATGGAAAAGCATATGCAGGCGGTTGCGACGATATCATGGGATGATCCCAAGAGGTAGATTATTTTCCTTCAGGAAAGATATGAACCCTTGTCGGTTACCTTTAGCATCTTTGTAGCGCAGCTTGTTGAAAGTCAGGATAATTCTTGCTGCCATGCAGTCATTGCCGAAGAGCTTGCTCACTTGGCCTGATTCCAACTCCGCCTTTCTAAGTGTCACCCTACATGCTGAGGCGACCGAGTCCAAAGGATGCAAATATTTATAAATTGAACGAGTCCAAAGGATGCTCGTTTATAAATTGAACCTATTGCAAAGTTATGATAAATGACCGCAAAAGCCTTCTTGTGTTTATAAATTTAACCTGTTGCAAAGTTATGATATATGACCGCGATAGCAAAATCCTCATAAAGTTTTTAAATTCAACCTGTTTCAAAGCAGCAATAAAAACTTTATGATAAAGCATTTGAGTGCTAATGAATGTAGCAATGAAATTTACCTGTATCGTTTCACAATTTCACAATTAACATGTAACTAGTATAGACAATTTCTAATAGATAAACTATAGATAATTATAGATAATATAATAGATAAACCTACGCAAATTAAAAATGCGGCAACATTGAACCCAGAAAAAATGCGGTCAAACTCACTATTTTGTTCGTCACTGAGATGTTGACAATCGTTCATGAGGTCACACACGTAGGTAGGGATGCAGGCCCCGCCGTCCTTGCATCGGAATTGTGACGAGCTGCATTCACCTGTTGACCAGCGGCTCACTGGGACCATACTATAGGAATAGTTATGAGTTCGTAAGTCCAGCAGCCAATCACTGACGGCTTTTTTAGCGAACTGAGGCCGTACTATAAAAATAGTTATGAGTTCGTAACTCCGTCAGCCATGATCACTGACGGCGTTTAAAGGTTAACCCACTAATTACTGACGAGTAATCGGCTGATATCCCAGGAGGCATTCGGCGGTTGAATCAACGTTGAATCAGCTACGCATTACGACGTAGAGATCAGGGTGAAAGGGGGTTTAGGATGAAAATTGAAGCAACATATTTCATGAATCGTATTGACGTTACAATGCAACGTTGAATCAATGTTGCTACTACGACGTTGCTGCAATGTTGAATTCTATGGTTGAATCGGCGTTGAAACAACTACCTATTACGACGTTGAGATCGGGATGAAAAGAGGTTTAGAATGAAAATTGAAGCAACGTCTCTCATGTAACGTCGTACGGACGTTACAATGCAACGTTGAATCAATGTTACTACTACGAAATTGCTGCAACGTCAAATTCTCTAGTTGAATCAACGTTGAAAAACCAACCTGTTTTTCGTCCGTAGCAGGATTCGAACCCGGGATCGCTGGAGACCGCGCCACGCCTTAGCAACCTTGACCACTGCAGCATAAAAATAAGCTAAAGAATTGTTCGACTCCTTGAAAATTGAAATGCATTCTCTGGTCATTAATCGTGCACTTATATATATGTATTTCACTCAATGCTAGTGTGATAACATCTGTTCCATGCTGGTAAATAGCTAATAATTCAACGTACCAATATCGACCATTTTTAAACGTTGAAATAAGGTTGTTTTACGTCCGTTCTAGTTTTGGTCAGATTTCGACGTTGATCGGACGTTCAACAATAAATAAACATTCAACGTACCAATATAGACGTTGTTTCAACATTGAAATCAGGTTGTTTTACGTCCATTCTAGTTTTGGTCAGATTTCGACGTTTATCGGACGTTTAAAATTAAATAAACATTCAACGTACCAATACCGACGTTGTTTCAACGTTGAAATAAGGTTGTTTTACGTCCGTTCTAGTTTTGATCAGATTTCGACGTTGATCGGACGTTTAAAACTAAATAAACATTCAACGTATCAATATCGACGTTGTTTCAACGTTGAAATGAGGTTGTTTTACGTCTGTTCTAGTTTTGGTCAGATTTCGACGTTGATCGGACGTTTAAAAATAAATAAACATTCAACGAATCAATATCGACGTTGTTTCAACGTTGAAATAAATTTGTTTTACGTCCGTTCTAGTGTTGGTCAGATTTCGACGTTGATCGGACGTTTAAAAATAAATAAACATTCAATGTACCAATATCGACGTTGTTTCAACGTTGAAATAAGGTTGTTTTACGCCCGTTCTAGTTTTGGTCAGATTCCCACGTTGATCGGACATTTAAAAATAAATAAAAATTCATCGTGCCAATATCGACGTTGTATCAACGTTGAAATAAGGTTGTTTTACGTCCGTTCTAGTTTTGGTCGAATTTCGACGTTGATCGGACGTTTAAAAATAAATAAACATTCAACGTACCAAGAGCGACGTGGTTTCAGCGATGAAATAAGTTTGTTTTACGACCCTTCTAGTGTTGGTCAGATTTCGACGTTGATATGACGTTTAATTTTAATTGTTCAACATTTCAACCCGAAATCCACCAATAATCAACGTTGTTTCAACGTCAGATGCCTGCTGGGGTGTGTCCTTAGGCCGCAAAGTGTACCAAAGTGAGTTTAGATGGTACGACCCTTAGAGGCAAGCCTAGAAACATACATCGAGAGGAGAGGGGCATAAATATATAAATAAGGACAATTTCATGTTAGGAAAATCTGCTATCAATGCTGGGTAAAAGTTGTTCTTCAATGCAAGTGCGACTGGAGGAAGTAAATAGGTAGGGCAACATGGGGCAACGCGCCTTCCACTTTTTTAAACTAAATTTTTGATGAAGTTTTAATTGATACGAGGTGGTTCTTTGTTTTGTTTAAAGGTACAACTAATGAGGGATGTATGATGTGAATTAAAAGCCTATAGAGTTATTCAATTTTTAGTGAAACACTATTTTGTAAAAAGTGTCAAAATGGGCCCATTGCCCCACCCCTGGGGCAATGGGCCCATGTGCTTGGGCAAGCTGCGCCCACCCTTGGTCCCTTTACCACAATTGCATATTTTTCGTTTAAAAATGATAAAACAACACTTTACAGTTAAAAATATGAAAAATGTAATAAAAAATTTGACATTCATTCATTTACTAACAACTCAAAAAGTCATATCCTTAACTTGAAAAAAATATACTCTTGTCTTGAAAAAATATATCCTTGCGATAAAAAATTCGTCCTTGACATGAAAAAATGTATCCTTGACAAGAAAAAATATATTTAATCTATCTGAAAAAACTTCGTTCCAGTTTCGTCCATAATCAAGATATTATGTGCGGAGAATTCGTACCTATATATAAGCGTGATTTCAGCCAACACTATAAAAACTCATCAACTTTTGGCTCATTGGTGTTGACTGAAATCAACTTTTGGCAAGGCAAGAGTCAATAACTCGATAAGGAGTCATAAATACGCATAACTAGAAACTAAACCTTCTGCCTTGAGTCGGCAAATCAAAAAATCATGCAATATGAAGTGTAATTTGTAACTCAAAAAGCTAGTCATAGTTTTGAAAAGGTCATTGAGACAAATCTAATATATAACACAAGACTTCACCATGGGCGCTTTGTCCCGTGGCACGCTTGGGCCCGTTGCCCCACCAGGTATCATTTCTATTTATATCGTGTCAACATTTTATTTTAAAAGCTAATAGTCTAAACTTGATCTCAAAATTATCCCTATAAATATTACTTTCAAAATATAATTCACAGTAATTTCAAAAGCTTCATCTACAGTAATTGAAAACAGTTTTATATATCGGAAAAAAAACTTTTATCTGGGCTAAACAGTTATTCACAAATAACTTAATAACGCAAACACTTAGCAAAACGTAAATCCGTACACTTCATCCCAGTGAAACTGTCGACCGGCAGTAGAGAACACGGACCAATATCTGCCATACTTAGCGAGAAACCCGCTATGGGCCCATGACCCGCAGTGGGCTCGCTGCCCCATGTTACCCTATATATAACCGATTTCACATTTAAAATACAACATCTGCTATTGCTGGACTGAACGTGCTTCTTAATGCAAGTTTGATTGAAGAAAAAATAACGAAATTAATTAACAATTTTATTGTTAGGTTCCTACAAACGGTCGAACGGTGTTTTTCGTTGGCGCACTTACCATATCTAAGCCCAAACATGGAAGAAAAATTTTGTTGATCGTTCTCATACGTTCATTGAAGCCGTTGATTCAATGTTCTACTCAATGTGAAGAAAACTCAATTATAGGACTTGAATTAAACAGAGTTATCCTGTCTGATATTCATTGAAACCTATACAGTTTACACATGCACAAAATGGTGTAATTCGGCAGAAGCTTACATATACAAATAAGCAGGTTTTATTGAAGACCAGAGAATTTGTTTATTGACTGTTTGTTTTATTAGTTATTGGAAAATATTTCTCGTTAGGTAAATCTAAAATCGTTTTAAATGTATCAAAGGCATTTAACGACGTTTCAAATTTATCAATCATTCATTGTCAAGTTACGTCTTGAGTGATGAAATTTGGATCGACATAAGTACAATCACGCAAATAGGATACTGCTCGAAAATCAAAATTGGTTAGAAATAATGCCTAGTTACGAAAGTATGAAGATGTACAGAAATTAAAGCACCAAAAATTACTTCGAAAACAGTCTCAAGGTTCTGACAAATGCAGTAGTTTGTAGGTTAATGGCTGAGATCCCATCCTTGATGATGAAAGCCTCAGCTATCGCGAGTCGGGTGGCGTCGGGCCTTCGCAGGACGACGCTGGTGCACTCCTCCAGCACCGTACGTTGTGGGCTTCCATTAGGTTGTTCCTTGGTCCTCCAGACTGAAGGTGGCACGTGAAACGTCGGCTTAATGTTGTAGTAGTGACCCCGATATAGTCCATATTAGGGAGAAGTCTCCAACCTTCTCTATTGCAGGGAAATTTATAGACTATATTGATCTCTGGGAAAACTTCAGTTTTTTGCAATTTTGCGAAAATATACAGTTACTGAATACTATTAGCAAAGCTGGTAACTATAACCTAAATTATAACCTCAGCCCTCCCGCAGCTTCTGGCTAGTTTGGTGCAGCTACATGGCTCTGCTATCCGAAGCTTGTCGCTTGGTCTTGCGTTTGAAGCTACAGCCTAAATTATAATGTAGAGCCTCAAATATATTAACTAAAGTAAAAATTATGTATAAAGTTTTATTATTCCTTCACTAATCATACCTAGTTAATTTGGTCGGATTCCGTCCGGTATTGTTTAAATGATGTTTCGAGAGTGAAATTCCGATTATGCTCTATAGCCTCGTGGATAAATTTCCGCTCGGATCAAGTCGATACCTAATTAAAATTACCAAGTTGATACAGCTTTGGTGAAAGTCAGCTAGTGTTTCCCAAACTTTTGCTGGCTGGCACGCACTTGGCTCCCCAGTAAATTCCTTGCGCCCCCTCACAGACACATATGGAAATAAAGACCTCTTTCTTAAAATTTGATATGCCGCAATTTGAGAAGAGAAAGGTAAAAAACAAATGTGTATTTCACAAATAAAACCCAGTTTGGTAGTTGTATTGTATAGTATCTTCGGCGTTGAAGAACAAGAATGGATAAGCCTGGCGCCGATTCCTGTATAATTCGTGACTTGTTCAAATATTAAAAAAAACGGACGGTGGTTTGAAATAGTTCCTAGACTTTGTTGTTTCGTAGGGTATTAGGCATTTCAAGACTAAAGATATACTTCTGCGTAGCGTTGTCTAGTCTGTTCTTGAATGCTTTCATACTCGGAGCATCAACAATATCATCAGGGAGGCTGTTCCACACACTGGTGACTCGAAGCGAGAAAAAGTTGTCGCGTGGATAAGTTGCAGCGCAGTTTTTTTTAGTTTCTAGCTGTGGCCCCTGGTGTTGGTTCTTGTTTCAAACACTAGTAATCATTCTTGGACCTTGTATAAACCATGAGTATGCTTGTATACTTCAATGAGGTCACCACGCAGACGTCGACAGCAGAGACTGGGAAGCTTCATAATAATTAATCTTTCTTCATAAGACTTGCTCTTTAAGCATGGAATTATCCTTGATACACGTCTTTGAACACTCGACTAAATATTTGTCCTTTTCAAGTTTTGGTGACTACACGGCGTTTCCAAACTCTAAATTCGGGCGCACGACAGAGATAAACAACAGCTTCATCCTTCTGCATCTAGGTACTCGCAGGAGCGTCTGACCAGCCCAAGCAGTATATTGGATTTATTAGCTTGCGTTTCAATATGCCTAAAAATTTTCAGCCCCTTTTCGACACAAACTCCCAGATCTTTTTCTACGCTTGACTTTTCAATTATTACTCTCTCGCTGCAACCATCTCTTCTCATGCTGTAAGCCTGTTGTTCTTTGTTCTCGCCAATAATTAAGGTGAAGTAAACCAATATATATTTTTTAGCAGTTTCAACTGCTGCAGCAACATAGAATGGTTATTATATTTTAAAAAATTATACTAGTAATCAAAGCGAGCTTCAAAAAAGCAGATCTAGGCAGAAAAACCTATCGCTGGGAGCCGTGTGTTGCACGTGTTGTGCACAAATTTTCAAACAAACGTTCTAACTTCTGACTTCGACTTCGTTCTGCAGCCCCCCTACCCTTCTTCCTCACCGCCCCCCAGATCTCTCCACCGCCCACTTTGGGAACTACTGATGTAAGTAATAGTTAATTTAAACTAAAAATAACGCATTTTGCTATGCCAATAAAATCTTTTATCACTGTAGTCCAAGCAATCATCGATACCGTCTATTCTTAGATCTCGCTTCTGCAGTACTATGTTTGCGTGCTTCAAATCTTACACCGGAAATGTAGAGAAGCCGATAGATACATAATGAGTCAATGTTTTATGAAAATTTTATTTTCAATGATGAGTTCCGCTACATTAGGAAATAAGAGGGAAAGATCGATTTGAAGTACAAAGACAATTTTTGTTTTGTTAAGTCTAAGTTTTGTTCAGTAATTAGAAATCACGTTACAGTTTATGAAACAACAGGACTTGAACAGGAAATCCGTGATAAATGTTGGTTTTATCAATTTTTTTAATAAGAAATTTTCGTATGGTTGCTTGATTCGGGATGATGGGGCTCGGGATGACCGGAATCAGGATCACGGGATATAATATAAAGGATCAAAGCGATTTGTTATTGAGCGGTTCCAATAACACATAGTACTCAACTAAAATAATCCATTATATAAAAATTTTGTATGCAACTTGATACTCTGCTACATTGAATCATCAGAACCTTTTAAGAACTGAAATAGATAGCGAAAATTTCCAAACAAAACATTAATTCGAGAAAGTTCATCGTTTTCTGTGGCGTTCGCATTTTCACACATGCATCCTGTTAATTCTATCATAGTGCAATACTTCGCTGTCGTCGCAGCTCATGCGATCAATATAGAGATAGCAGCATCCGTTCACAGTCTTTGTGTCGTTTATCAAAACTGATTCCGGATACAAGTACGTGACAGCCTCACTTGAGATCTCAAACTAAATGAAAATTTACGCGCTCCTTCCTGTACGAATGTAAACGCGCCTAATGTTGTCGTATAGCAACTTATATTTTATTTACAATTATTGATATCTTTGGAGTGAAAATATTGCTTGAACTCATCTCTATGTCCTCCCAAATTCTGAGAACTTTGTGGTTACCATATCATGGTTCGGGCGGAAACGTTCGCTGTTGCAGCGCGCGATACAATTTAGCTTTGCCCGCAGTCTTGTCCCAAGCAGGCGTCAGAGGCGACCTTACTCTGACGCCTCTTCGCTGATACGCACGCGGGCCTCAAAAGTGATCACTGATTAAATTTGTTTCAACTGTTTGCAGCATTAGAAATACGTTCATTCTGGCATTGAACTCGAGTGCAACAAGGAAAATTTAAATTCGGCGCTTACTTTTTTTTCAACTATTGATGTCACTTGATTGCATAAATAGCGAATTCACCTGAAATTTGAAGCTAAGAAAATTCCACAATAATTGGTGTGCAATTTTCTTCGCATTAAAATTTATTTTACCTGAGCTCAAAAATAAATTAAAGATACTCTAGTATAACTAAAAAAATTTAATAGGAATTTATATTATATCTAACCATGAACTCTGTTGATCGTTTGCTTAGGTAAAGTTGATTTGGCGTAAATGAATTAATTTCGGTCTTTGATCACGTGAACAAGAACAAGAATTTTCTCCAATCATATATTTTAACGAATTTAACTTTCATCGTTTGGTGCAGTTTAGATACATATATATATAACATGCATGAAAAAATAGGAAAAATTCTGTAACAGGCCCTTGGTTTTGTTTAATTTATTTCCATTACTTGAACTTCTACTATTGAGTCTTGAGCGATAATTCATTTTCATGGCCGTATATGTTTTTAAAATATTCCCTCAAGTTTTGATTTACAATGTTTGACATTAGCATGTTTAGAAATTGATTCTTTTTACGCATTAAAATGCTAATCATACAATGCACAGCTGATTAGTTATTAATCATCACGATTATCTTCAATCAATACATTTATTATGTTGTTTTAGCTTATTCACAAAACACATAAAATTTAATTTTAAATTCAATACTTCAATTAAGTTGAAATTATGGTAAGAGTCTCTATCAGTATAACAATTCTTCAATAAAAGTATCAGCGAAGACCGCAAGTTACACGCGTGACGTCATCAGAGCGACGGGATGAGGGTGCCTGAGAAGGCGCTGTGCCTGGCGCTGCTGTGCCTCACGGCCGCAACGGCGCAGTCGCCTGCTGCTGATCAGGCGTGCGCGACAACGTTTGGCAACAGTGCCGGCACCAGTCATTGGTGAGGGGAATGGTGTCATAACTATTATGAATAAAATAGTAAGATCGGAATTGAATGCTGGAGTTATAATATCTCTGGTTGTTTGGTAACAAAAGTTATTAGAGCGAGGAACAGCGACATGCAAGGTAACGCATGAGTCCTTATCAAGAATGGGTTATCATTGCAATAACGTTGAATTGGAGGCCGCTGGCATCATTAAGTATTAGGAAAAAATAATAGTACTCGATAGAAAAAATCCCAATGATAATTAATGTAGGTACCAAATGTCAATAGAAATTGACAATTTCCGAACTAATATATGCAACTAATAAAACAGCATAAAAATAGTTTATGCAGTCTCACACGTTGATCACATTGAGTTGAATTTATTTACAAAATAAAACTCGGTATATTTAGCCACACTGAAACATCAAAAACTGTCAATGATGTTTTTTAAATAGTTACCAAGTCACGTGACCCTTTAAAGTTCGTGTATTTCAGGAAGCAAGAGAGTAATTTCAGAAATAGAATTCACTGAACACAATTTTGACCGTACTATTTCAGAAAGCAATAGAGTAATTTCAGAAATAGAATTCACTGAACACAATATTGACCGAACTATTTCAGAAAGCTATAGAGTAATTTCAGAAATATAATTCACTGAACACAATATTGAACGAACTATTTTCTCCAACTTTGCATCAGGTGCCCGGGCTGGTGCACGACATGGCGGAACCAGTCCTACTCCGAGACATACGGCGGTGGATCAGACGTTACAGGCACTTTAATTTATGACGGGGTGAGAGAAATTAACAGCATGAAAGCAATGATATGCTTTCAGCCTGAAGAAAATGTAATTCCTAGCCAATCACATTTAGGGTTTTTCGCCTGAAGTTTGGGCTTGATATTTCTAAAGTGCACTAAAATCTTGAAAATGTAGGCATTCATTTTGTTTTCTTAGGTCCATGGTTACAAGCTATGCCTAGAAATTTTACCTTTATTCTCAAATTATTTATCACGTTTATCAAATTATATTTTTCATTATGTTCAGTAGGGATATTAATTTCTGGGAGGTGTTTCACATAAGCGTTTGCCAAGGCAGGAAAGGAGACAACTTCTTTGGCACATTTACTTAAACGTAATGAGTTTATGTCACTTAGGCACGGGATACTTGATGTTAAAATGTCAATCATGTTGAGATGCCAAATTCAAGTCGGAAATTGAGGTTTCAAATTGATTGATTGATCAAGCTTAGAGGGGAGGGGGGGATTTGGGATGACGCTTTGCGATATCGGAACAATTATTCCAATAGTAAACTTGATTTTCATAATTACAATGCTCTGTTGGTTTCATGAGTTTGCAAGTAAAATTCGACCCAAGAACGCATTCTAAAGAGGAACGCATTCAAGGTAAACGCAAAGCCGTTGGTAAATTCGCTTCCCACACCTGCGAATAAAGGTTTTGAATAAAAATGTTTAGTTGTTCATAAGATTCGCAATATCTATAGTCCTATTATTTACAACTATTATGTCTCTCTAAAATGTTTCTTAGCCGACATGTCTCGCAGTTGCAAAAGACAATTTCGATGATGTTAGAACCCACGGTAAGACATTCAACTTTGTAACTGCTGCTCTGACCGAGCTGAACGTGGCAGAGCTCCCCGGTGTGTCTGGCCGCCCTCCACGCCGGCGTCTTGCGGGCTGGGGAGGACAAGGCGGTCGCCTTCACATCTGCGACGGCCGCCGACAGCTTCGTGGGCACAATCCGTAATCGCGTTGTGTCGAAATACAAGAAAGTATCGTGAGTAAAGACTTATTATTTAATAAAAACAGAGATTGGTATTCAAGAATTTATTCGCGTAGTGTCTAAAATCATGTGCGTTATAGAAACTTTTGACATTACATCACTATTGAGATCATTTTTTAGCAAAATGCTCATTTTTGAAGGAATTTAACATATATAAACATATATAAGTGAGGGATGCTTTCAAGACATTAATCGTGCTGTCATAAATAAATTGAATGAGACCTTAACATGACAGAGATTCACTCAAAAAACGTGTCCTGTAAGAAATGGAGTCAATAATGGAATCTTCAATATAAATGGATAAATATTTAAATTTTTAGATACCACGTAGAGATTTATCCTAATAAACGTCACATTTTTTACAGACCAAATCAACGATCGTTCAGTTTCAGTGAAAAATCCTTCCCAACGACCACTGGTAAGGCCACCACTCAGTGATAATATCCTCTATAAGCATTGTTATGTCACTTCTGGCTCTCCGTGAGAAACATGTCTCTGGGATTGGTTCATGATTCTAATCCTCAATATGATAACCATTTAACTATTACATGGATATTAGATTGACAGAGAATAATTGTGTCAAGTGCTGCTTTTCCATCCATTTACTTGCAATTATTCCCACTTTTTCCGCACTTATATTAACCGCGACAAAATATCACCGGGATGGTCATATTCTTACCTATAAGGTCCTATCAGGTAAATGAGGTATTAGGTAATAAGGTCCTATTAGGTAAATGAGGTAATAGGTAATGAAGTCCTATTAGGTAAATTAGGTAAGTTTCAAGAGTAAATGATCTCATCGGGATACACTATATGATAATCACTGACAATATTCTGTGCAGTACAGATCAGATTCCCGGGTTTGTCGACACGACGGCAAGAGCCGGAGCAGCGCCACCGAGACGTGGCTCAACGGCTGCGTCGGAGCTTAGGTGGAGCAATAGCACTAACTTCCTACTTAGGTGGAGCAATAGCACTAACTTCCTGCTTAGGTGGAGCAATAGCACTAACTTCCTACTTAGTGACGGCTAATAGCCTGTCTCTTATACACATCTAGATGTGTATAAGAGACGAGCAAGAGCACTAACTTCCTACTTAGGTGGAGCAATAGCACTAACTTCCTACTTAGGTGGAGCAATAGCACAAACTTCCTACTCTGAGTGACGGCTAATAGAGCCTCCTCGGCAGCCTTACCCAAATCTTATAAAGCCTTCTCAGGAAACACGTCAAAAGACAGAACCAATGTTTCGGAAGTTCACTGATATCTTGTCTAGTGCAGCTAGATCAATAGATTACCCCTGAATATTAAAATATTAGTTATAAAATCTTGATTTCAGCTGATTAAGATATGGTATTTAATGTAAATTTGAGGACTCATTAATTTATGAAGTTACTGCTTGCACTACCCGAATTCTTGGTATAACTCCACTAAATTGATCCTCAAATTTCGAACAGCGCTTGCATCGAAACAATTTCATGCCTCTCACATGTCAATGATGTTCTATATGGACAAAGCATGACTATTGACTAGTCCTGCATATTATTATTCTATGTATTTTAATCCGATTTAATTTGTTATTCATCAATAATAACGTATCATGAATTGATCACTAGAATTGAACTCTTTCACAGTTTTACTAAGCTAAGCACTCGCATTTTCAGGCGACCTAGACCTTGCGCCCAAATTCTTGCAGTTTGCCCTCGCTTTTATTTTGATTACGCTGTAGCATAGATTATGTTCAGATTATCAAGTCTGGGCATCTACTATTTCTGGGCATGCAAGGTATTTGCATCAATAATTAATGTGCTAATGTCTCAAGATTGCTTGAATCGCAAATTCACTAGGAATATAAAGGCGAAGAAAATTTCTCAAAAATTCAACGTATTTGAATTTTTACAGGTATTTACTTTATTACTCTGCCTTTTACCTGTAAATTTAGGTTTTTAACTTTTAACAACTTTTTAACTGTATTTTTTCAATCCCAACTTTATTAACTTTTCATTGTATTTGCGTTATAGATTTTTCGAACTGACGATGGAGCTGGTCTCCGAAACGTTTGCAATAGAGATATGATGAATTTTTGTGGAGCTTTCTTCGCTTTTAAATTCCTAGTAATTAATGTGCTTATTACGTCTAACCACCAATAACCTCCCTTTGTATGGTCGCACAAATTCGCAACTACCCATGTTTTTTAAATGTCTGAGTACCAATTATTCTAGTAATTTCACTTCAAAGAACAAATGTTACAGGTTGTTGTAATGTAGATGCTTCAATTATCCTCATATATTTCATGTGTCGGGTATAAAATGTCGACGTAGCAATAGTTTCATTGATTAATGCGTGCAAGTAACTTAACACCTATAATATTCGCACATATAAGGCCATAGTAACACTCTCTTGGCGTTTATAACATAATATCTAGGTGCAAATTATCTCCAAATTTAAAAAGTGTAAGGGGAAATTGCCTTTGTCTCTATATCCTAGGCGTCAATTATTTTAATCCTTCCGATATTTAAAAAGCAGTTATTCTCGTTTTATTATATACTTGCATCAACAAACTAGAGGAAGTTTTCATTGGAACATTTTTTATTTCATAATATCGTAGCATCAATTGTCCCCGAGTATACACTGGTCTAGCACAGTAATTATTCTCATGTTTATAACATAAATCATAAATTATTCCTAGGTCACAATTATTGACAAATATGTCACATACAAATTATTACATCACGCCAGCCCCTACGGCCCCCCAATTGAGCTTGAGGCCGTCCGCCACCACCGCTGACGTCACTTGGACGTCGCAGCGAGCAGAGCGCTTCAACGTGTCTTGGGTGGTGAGAGTCAGGAGGTTGTGTTGTGTTCAGCCGAGTTGACCGCAGTCATTTGTCTTCCAAGACAATAGTTGACTTAGCTTGTGAAATGCCCTAAAAAATCATTATGTGTGGAGTTTTGTTAGTAATGGCTTAAAATTCAAGCCATATAACGCTGTTATCTAATTCCTGATGTTACGATGACATCTGATTACATAGTTTAATATATGATTAAGAAGGAGATTTCTTATGCTGGATCAGTATTGTACAGGTTTCTCTGTTCAAGTATATTGAGCATTTTTACGGCATTTTCTCATTTATGGAAAAAACGTACTATTGTGCTCGCCATGTCCGTCTGTTCGTCCGTCTGTCTGTCCGTGACTTCACGTTTTCGTTGATTTTAAGAATACTCTGGAATGGGTCGTGATTTAGATTACATTTTTAAATTGGTTGGAGATTGGCCTCTCCGAAAATATGTAAGATAACCCAGGTCTTGATCTCAGCCATCATAAATAATTGACATAATAAATAAATAATACACGCACCGAAATTCTTAGCGCATTTTCTCATTTATGGAGAAAGGCGCTATGTGCTCGTCATGTTCGTCCGTCCGTCCGTCTGTCCGTCTGTCTGTCCGTATGTCCGTCCGTGACCACGTTTTCGTCGACGAGAAAATGCGCTCTCTGTCACTCACTGCAGTGAGTACTGAGTTATACTTTTTAATATATGTATATGCGCATGTTTCGCTGATTCGACAAGAAAAACAGTTCTATTTCAGACCTCCTGAACATGAATAAAGGCTTTCCGGAGGGGCCGAATGACCTAAACTCTTCCATTATAAAATGAAATAAACTGAAAAAAATAAAGCCTAAGAATAAATGAAGAATAATGTCCACCTAAACTGAAAAGAATAAAGCCTTTCCGGAGTGGCTGAATGACCTAAACTCTTCATTATAAAAACAAAATAAGTTCAAGGCCGCAGTGCAGCGTGAGATCTGAAGTATGCAAGTCCAATGGCGGGAAATTTAGGCTGAAAAAATCTAATTCTTTGCCAACACGAACAGCACCAAACAATTCTCCAACGCACTCAAAACTTTCTACGGACCACTGAAATTTGGTACCCACCCATTAGTGTCGTCAGTCGATAAGGCGGCCCGTGACCAGATCCCAAAAATCGCATCATGGAGCATCTTAATGTAGCTCCTTCAATTGAATGAGCCAAAAAAACAATCAAGTCTATGAGCGGGAAAGGCATTCGGCAAAGACGGGATCTCAGCTGAAGTGTACAAGGCGTTGGACGAAGTCACTTCAGGCGTTTCAGGCGGTCTTGACCAGCATATGGCAGAAGAAGACCAGGCCACCAAAACTCAGACATGCCTCCATTGTAGCCGGAGCAGAATCTGCCTGAATCACAGTGTAACTTCCGACCAGACCGCAGCACAATCGACATTTTCGTCGATTGACAGGCCGTCAATCGACGTAGTCAATTTCTGATGCGCCACAGTATGCACGGTCAAGCAAATGCAGGAAAAATGCATCGGACAGAACTAGAGTGTAGCCGCCATTTACATTTTTATAGGTTTTGCAGAAGTAGAATTAGTCTACTAGACGTAGTCAATTTCTGATGCGCCATAGCATTCCGTTTTTTTTTTGACCCTATATAGATGCCTCTATAGCGAGAGGAACGCAAGCCATCCGGTCAGTTAGATTTGTTGATTACTTGAATTATTGATTATGCCGTTTCATATTTATTTATTTGTCTTGGTTCATACATTGTCATTTCTTGTATATATCATGAACCATTCTTTGTATATTTATCTTCTGTATTTTCTTGTTATTTTCTTTCTAGAAATCGTACGTCATGGAATGTTCGTTCTTATCTTGCCATGATGGAGCGTAATGGAATAGCCAATCAAAGTTCCCGAAGGACTAGACACTAGACTATAAGAAAGTCCTTTATATAGACAGTCCATTTTATCTTCATTGACCTGACGAAAGCTTTCGAGTCGGTAAACAGGGACGCCATGTGGATGATCCTTGCAAAATGGGCTACCCAGAAAAATTTACCTAACTGATGGAGCTTTTTCTTGTCGACATTGCTGGCGAGATTCTTTCCGATGTAAAACCTCGTCCATAATACGAGGCTTTCCTTATATAAGTCTCGTCCAATAAAAGCCTCGTACTTTTGGACTTTGAAACTGCTCGAGGATGCAGAAATAGATTACAGTGCATAAAGACAGCCGTCATTTTCGCTTTCAAAAGACTACCTATGTATGTATGTTTTGCGCAGAGGACAAGAAGAGGAGGCTGCAGAGACAAAGAACACGAAAATGTTCGACAGTTTCTAAGTCTGTACGAGCCCCGCGTGCAGCTGACGCAGCTGGAGGCGTACACGGAGTACGAGGTTTGCGTGCGCGCCTTCAACAGAGGCGGGAGCAGTGAGACGTGCGAGGCGCTGCTCACCCTGCCTAACAGCGGTGAGGGGTGCCGCCTTCACATGCACGGAATAACCACGTATAAATAAACAGTGTGGTCGAACACGTATAATCACTAGAAGAAAATAATTCTCTGCTACTAGGAATTTTATATTATTTTATTCTTCTACTATATTATAACTAGTTATCTTTTGCAGAAAGTAAAAGGTAGCAGACAATTCTGGGGCTTTCCGTCTTGCTTCTATAATTGGATTATTAATTAAGTATTTTATTAAATTTTCTCAATGTGCCTAATATTTAATTTATACTATAAAAAATACCAGAAAAATTTTCAGAGCTTGTTGTAAAAAAAACCACAATTTACATCACTGGAAGTCAAGAATGGTCAATTTAGGATTTTAACGAATATGTGATTAATTTTCACAGCTCCTACCTTGCCAGTTACTGAACTGGAATGCCTGTCTTACGGATGTTTCGTTCACGTCGGTGACAGCTGTTCACAATTCAACGGACCCAACCTGACACTCGTGTGGTCCTTTTCTGGAGCCCCGGCCTGCAACGCTTCTGCCCGACAGTCACTGCGTTTTGAAGATAAATTATCTTACTTTGGTACAACAAGTTTCAACTCTAGAAATCTAAATTTTCTGCCCGGAATAACTTATAACTTGAGCGTGTCTGTCAAGAACGACTATGGGGAGGGCCAGCCAGTGCACACCACATACGCCAGCCCGAATGACAGAGGTGAGTGCCACACATCGGTTGAATGATCAAAATTAATTGATTTGTCTGCTAGGAAAGAACTTATTATTTCCTTTCATATTTCCTTTCCTTTCTTATTACAACACTTCTCATTAACATCACTTCTTTTTATTATACTTCTCTTCAACTTCACTTCTTGTTGTTTGTTTGTCTGCTACAAATCTGATAATCAATATTTAACATACTTCTATCAGTCCAATCGATCTAAAATTTTGGACATTTACGTAAAGTCGGAGACAATGCATGAATCAATTGACAGAATAAATAATTTTGAAAATTTAATTTTTTTCATATATTGAAAAAATTATTAATTAATTTTTTTAATATATGAAAATAAAATTAGAAATTCATTGTATATGTGTAACATTGGAGACACTGGATTCTTTAGATATGTTGTCTTTAAAAAATCTTTATAAGCATATTTTGTTTATTTGTTTGTTTGTCTGCTACAAATCTTATAATCGATATTTAACACACTTCTACCTCTCCAAGCTATCTGAAAATTTGCACACTTTCGTAAAGTTGGACAATGCATGAATCAATTGACAGAATAAATAATTTTAAACATAAAAAGATTCATTATTAAAAAAATTTTAAAATAATTTTGTCTGCTACAAATATTATAATCAATATTTAACACACTTCTAACAGTCCAATCGATCTGAAATTTTCCACACTTGCATAAAGTTAGAGACAATGCAAGAATCAGTTGACGGAATAAATAATTCTGAAATTTGTAAAAATTTTATATATTAAAAAATTTTGAAAATTAATTTTTTTAACTTTTTAAAATAAAATTAGAAATTTATTGTACATATGTAACATCAAAGAAACAGGATTAATTAGAAATGTTGTCTCTAAAAAGTAATTTTTAAGCGCATATTATATTTTTTAACATACTCTAACTTTAACTTTATTATGTGTTTTACAGTACCTCTCCTTAACTTCACTTCTTGTTGTTTGTCTGTTTGTTTGTCTGCTACAAATCTTATAATCTATATTTGACACACTTCTACCTGTCCAATCGATCTGAAATTTTGCACACTTGCGTAAAGTCGGAGACAATGCATCACGTGACAGAATAAATAATTTTAAATATAAAAAAATTTATTATTAACAAATTTATAAATATTTTTCTAATACAACTTTAAATTTAGTGTACATTTGTAACGTCGGAGACAGTGGCCTCTTTAGAAGTGTTGTCTCTAAAAAGTAATTTTTAAACTCATATTATTAACTTTAACTTAATTTAGCCAGGACTCATACACTCTTTATAACCGATATTACAGCGAATTCACGGAATATGTTAAGAGCCACGGGCTAGATTAGGCGTGACCGTGTTTATAGTTTTAGGTATATCATGTTTGCGAATATTACGCACTTTGTAGATCAATTCAAGCTAATATTTGAAACTTTTTTTCTGTCAAAGAATTCCTTAAACGATTAGACTGCATTTCTTTATTGTTACTTGAAGTAGGCTCTCTACGAGGTTAAATGATATAATTTGGCATTTGCAAACGAAAAAAAGGTTTTTTTTTGTGTCTTCACCATCAGTTCCCGGGCCGGTGGAAGAGTTGACCTCAACTGCAACGTCCACTTCCGTCAGCCTGCGCTGGAGAAGACCTTGTCCCCCCAAGGCCCTCATCCTCAGTTATCGTATCTTCGCTTCCGAGCGTCACCGTCAGTTGGTTAACCGTAACTACTCTGAGTCAGAGTGTTCCGGTAACGCAGCTCACTTCTGCCTCACTTTCACGGGATTGAATCCTGATCGGACGTACAAATTTGAAGTAAGATAGAGTAGGGTAAAGTAAAGAAAAATGTCTGTGATAAAGATTTCAATAAAAGTTCAATTAAAGGAGATTAACGATGAAAATTCCAGGAAAATGAGTCTTCGTAGTAGCTCGATAACATGGTCCAGGCGGAGCATTGTATCAGTTACTCTGGAAAACGTCAGCGAGTTTCATATAAAAAGGAACTCTTCGAAATAAAATTCATTTCACAATTGTATTAAAGCCTCAATTTACTTGAATTTTTTGCCAATGAGGCTTGCATGAAGCCTTGACCTTCATATTGCGTACCCGAAGTTCATTCGCGCAGCATTATTGTATAATTAAAAAATTACTTTGTTGATCAAACTATGCAGACTATGTGGTCCTGCAGGTACAGGGCTGCACAAGCGACTCTTATTGGGGATGTTCTGCAGCGGAGACGATAAGCGTCAGTACACGAGAAACAGGTCAGGCGCTGTGGGCGCAGGATCTCGGGAATCCTAACCACGGACTTTTTCAATGCTAGAGTTTATCGAGGATTTTTACCATGTTTTTCTTCTTTTCTCTTCGTGTCCGTCTGACTGTCTGTCATCAAAAATTCAAACCTTAATTTGGAGCACTTCTGAAGATCCTAGAAACTTCAAATTTGACATGCATGCTTATGCTGCCTAACAATTCAAGATTTGATCATCAGAAGTAATAATTAAAAAATAATAATAAAAAAATAAAAAACGTAGAAATTCACGTTTGGGAATCGAGTTTTTTATCGAACATCCAGAGTTGCCAACCTTGGAAAATGATTCGAATTGCTAAAATTTCCAAAGTAAAAAGAATAAAATAAATACATATAAAAAAATTTTAAAAACCACGTTTTTCTGGTGGTTGCAAAACTAAAAAAAATGAAATAAAACAAACAAAATACCTTCAAAAACCACATTTTCTTAACGGATAAAAAAAACATTAACTCTTTTACATAACATCAAAGTTATGTAGAATGTTATGTAATGTTATGTAAGAGTCAATGTTTTTCTTTTTTGTCCGTTAAGAAAACGTGATTTTGAAGGGGAGCGTCGGTCAAAATCGAAAATTTTTACTTTTATCTTTTCATACTCATCTTAAAGCTTACATTCTGACGCGTCTAACGGTGCCAAAACCATCTCTGTGCGTTGCTTTATGCGTTCACGACAGATCGTGCAAGAGTTAGGGGTGGTGGTGTTCTTTAACATTTAAGATAGGCCGAAATCACCGGTAGGACACTAAAATAGCTAGTCTGAACATGCTGTGCTTCAGTTATCCGCCTGCAGTCGTACGGGATGGTTCTCGTGCCGTCGTTCGCACCATTCTTGACAGAAATTGAGCTCCAATATCGTCTAGTCTTGCAACCTGGCCCCCTTGAATGTCTATTTCGAGGCGCGCGCGACTTTGTCGGGCTCTACTGAAAAGTTAACTTATTGCCACTGCAAACCAATCTCCTAGAGTTTTGAAGCTACATCAATGAGAAATATACCATTCGATTTGGAATTAAGAGATCTCCAAATGAAGTATGCGTTTTTCTAATTTCATTATAGTTTGGATTTTATTCTGCAAAAAGGGGGGGGGGTGGCGGTGGGTAAAATCGAAAAATTTACAAAAAATGCCCCCACACCCACAAAAAAAGTATTTCAAAAAACGCATACATCATTCTTGAGATATGGACTTAACGCATCGAATGATATGTGTCTCGATGTTGTAGCTTGAAAATCCTAGGAGGAGATTTCCTAGGATTTCCTAGGAGGAGATTTCCTCCCTCTAAGAAAGGGGGAGAAAGTACCCCTTTTTTGGCCGTTTTCTAAGAATTTCACGTTTTCTTTCATTTTTCGAAAAATTCACACGAAAAATTCCGTGAATTCACACACGTGAATTCCGTTCTACATAGGTACGTGTACCAAATTTCGAATCGATCCGTCCGTAAATAACCGAGATTAAAATTGCCACAGACGCTCCCCTTAAAAGTTTTTTTATTTGTTTTATTTCATTGTTTTTAGTTTTGTGACCACCAGAAAAACCCGTTTTAAAAAAATGGTTTCTATATTTATTTATCTTCAATACCAATAATTACGTATAATGTTACAATTAATTACATTAGCACAATAAATTATCGGGGAATATTTAATTTCACCCAATTTAATTTGGTTCAATGGTTAATTAAGGGGGGGTATACCCTGAAAATCGGAAATTTTGGCCCTCTCGGTTTTTATGCTCATCTTAAAGCTGCTTTTCTGACGCATTCAACGGTACCAAAATCATCTCTGTACGTTGATTTATGCGTTTGCGACAGATCCCGTAAAGGGGGAGGCGTCCGGGCCCCTTCAGTAAAGTTTAGGCGTTCACGGCAGATCGCGAAAGGGTGGGGGGTGGCGGAGTTCTTCAACATTTAAGATACGGGTAAATTAGCTTCCGAGCACTATATATAGAATGTCTGCTTGAGCTGCACTTCAGTTACCTGCCTGGCGTCGTATGGGGTGGTGTGCATGCAGTCATTCCCACCATCCTTGACTGGAATCAAGCTCCAGTAACGTTTAGTTTTGTATCCTTGCTACATTGAGTGCCTATTCCCATGCGCGCGGGACTTTATTTGTCGGGCTCTCCTGAAAAGTTGCAATTGCTCTCACTGCAAACCTATCTCTTCCTACAGTTTTCAAGCATTGAAAGATATACCATTCGTTTCGTAAAGACCATACCTAACGTGTAACGAAGCCTTTTTTTAGGTTTGTACATAGTTTGGATTGTAAAGAGGGGGGGGAGGGGGGGTTGGGAAATCAGAATATTTTATCCCCCAATCTTCTGATTTGAAATCCCCCAAATTAATCTTCTGATTTTATGCAATCAGAAGATTAATTGCAATTATTCGCGTTGGCTGAAACCCATATTGATATTTAATATTTGTTGATTGAGATTTAAATGCGAGTAATTATAATCATGTTAATCGATGACTCATTTAGTGATCATTTTTTTCATCTCACTAAGTTTAGTGACGAATCATCAAAATCTATATGTAACTTTTTTAAAATGTCTTATTGTTTTAACCTTTTGGGCTATGACATATTGACTCAAGTTATTGGTAAACTTTGAAAAAGTATTAGATTCGTTGACAATAGTAAATTTCTTCTACATTTGAATGAGCAATAATTATAGGGCAATTTTGCGCTTTTTAATTATAGTTTCTTTATTATTTTAAAATTTTTGAAATCTACATGAATAATCGATGAATAAATTATTGAATGCGTTATTGGAAATTGACTAGCCATGCGTTATCTGATATACACGAATACAACTAAAATATTGTAATGATGAAGGCAAAACTATGATGATTAACCCTTGAAATACTCTCTGTTCGTCAGTGACTTGAGTCTAACAGGAGCCTCCTATTACATACCCTCCGTGATATGAAATAAATTATGACGATTATTAATAGGTGTTTGAGGATAAATTTTGCCGGTGACTTTTTCTATAATTAACATAATAGGCTTATATTCCCCAACAAAATAGTTTCATATATAATAATTTATAACAATTTCACATGCCAACGTTAGCACAAATGGATATAAGTTTAAAATTCTCTGCGGACATGATTAACTTTATGTCAGTTTACACTTTCCTTAGCAATTAATTAATTTCGCTAATTACAGCTCCTGAACCACCAACGATGACGCTGAAGAGAAGGCTGAAGGGCTTGAACGTTTCGTTTACGCCGTCTGGGGCGAACACAAAACAATGTTTTATTGAAACTTTTCACGGCGGCGACCTCATATCTAACAATACTTACGACATCAGCGACAACGGGCAGCAGATGAACCCATCGGTGAGCATTCATTGAGTGATAAAATTCGATGAGGTCAAACTTGCCATTTATATTACGAAAAAATATTTTTGCGCGGTAAAATCAAAGATTGTGTCTTCACAATTTAAGAATGGAACTCCGAATAATTCAATATTCACCAATGTCAGTGTGCCTTCGTCGTTTTTTTATTCCGTTAAGAATCTCGTTTAATTTATCTGAAGAAATAGAGTAACGTTTCGGACGCTGGAAAGTTGATCAAATATCATCCCTTGCGCGGTATGAGTCAAAACTCTGATTTCTTCTTCCATCGCGCAGATGGACGATCTTCTTCCTAGTTCTGTGTACGACTTCTCGTCGTGGTGCTGCAACCACGTCGGCTGTTCACTGCGAACCAACGCCTCAGAAGCAACCGAGTTTGAGGCTCCGGTGGTGAGAGACAGGCTGCAAGTCGTGAGCATTTACGACACCAACGCAACCTTACGACTTCCCACCGTCGAAGCTGGAGACGCTCAGACGTAAGCAAGGAACAAGCGTTATTTGAGATTTTTAGTATCATACACGATCTTTAATGAATTTTATTCATTTCAAATCTCATTTGTAATTTTTTTGTAATTTGAATACAAAAATCAAACTTATAAATTTATTCTATTTTGAGTTCTGTTCAGAATCGAAAAGTTCCTTGCTAGTAATTTCTGCAACCATTTAGTAACATATTAACGTAACTTTAGTACAAGTCTAGCTAAAGTTTTTGAATTAAACGGGGCGTATTATTTTCTCCTTTACAACAGAAATTTCACGATCATGGTTCATAATATCAGTGCTGGTTTGGAAGGAGTAAATTTTACTGCTGAATTTCACAAATGGCGGAGAGCAAATCATATGCAAATCAACCGTCGCCGCCGCAGTTCTCGGCCTGGCTGTGCTGAGAACGCTCCTGTATTCATCGCTGGACACGTGGCTAAAGTAAACATTTCACCGATTTCTTAGAACAATTGGTAATAATGAATAAATGAGCATGACATTTGAATTAATGGTGAAGTGATTTCACTAACTTCAACAACTAGTGAATAAATGTTATATTCATTAAATATTTGGCGTGTGTCAGGGCACCTCGGAGTTCGTCTTGGGCTCGGGGGAGTCCGCCCCAGGCACCAGCAACTGCCCCCTGATTAAGGGCAACGCGTACGGCGTCGCCGTCATGATGTCAGCCCGTCTAAAACGTGAGCATTTATATGCACGTCATGATGTCAGCCTGTCTAAAACGTGAGCATTTATATGCGCTGGAAATATCATGAAGCGTGCAGCACATGGAGAATAAAAATGCGGTGGAGATAGCGTGGTCTGAAACATTACGACTAAGCATTCATATTTTTAAAGTATTTTGGTATTTGGTAAAATGTATCCTTATCGAAGCGGTACGATTCAGTCATTCGTAGAGCTTCTGTAATGTCCATATTTCAGGAATTTATTCTGCCTGAGATCTTTTCTCTGACAAGTTGCATGAGTGCACAATCTAATAATTTATTCCTATATTGTGACAGACGAAGAAGAATTCGTCTTAGTAAAGTTAGACCGTCCAATCATCGCTGGCGACAGCGGCGGAATGGCAGCAGGCGCTGGCGTAGGCATCGCCATAGTCGTGTTGGTGATCCTCGTGCTGGTGGTCGGTCTTCTGGTGTAAGTTCTTTTATTTTGGCATTGTAACTGCCACAGATCATACACGGTAAGAATACATGGTATTAACATTACCTGATAGCTGAATATTTTCCTCGTTCCTGACTAAGATCGTAAGTTATAAGAATACCATGTAATCTAATGAATCTATGCATAACTCAATGAATACTGGGTGATTTGTTTAACTCTACCCGTAGTATACCTTTACCTGCTCCGTGCACACATACCTCACGCTCCAAATCAACTGTGCGTGTTTCAAGGATGCCACGTGCTGGATCAAGTTCTCTCCTTCCAGTTTCAGGTCCAGCTTCCAGCGGCGCAAAAAACTGCGTAGACTCCAAGTCCCTGTGCGGCCTCCGGTTCCCGACACCCTTCCGTTACATCGTACGTGTGCAAGACTCGCCTCATGCAGTGCAGCAAAAAGACTTACTATGCTGACCTATACAAGTCTAGAAGAGTTTGATAGATGAGTTCATCAAGTCACTCTACGCAATGCTCAAGTCTATACGTAGAAATGATGCTGACCATGTTTTTTGGGTCCCTTTACCAGCTTTTCTTTAACCAGTTAAACCCAACCTTGAACAATATCCGTTTCAATTCATCAATTGCCACAATTAACTACACCTTCTTTAAACGTGCTATTCTACTCTTCCAACGTGCTTCGAGCGTTTAAATCTCCCAGCATCTTCAAAACCGTGCCAGAGATTGTTTTAATTAACAACATCAAACATACGAAACTTAAAACACGGTACATTACATTCCATTACGTTGCAGCATGCACATCTTTACGAGACAAATGCCGCCATTTAAGTTTGTATCACGTTGGTTTCGATATTACGTTCGCATTTTTATCGAAATGGAATATGTCAACTAGGACTACAATCTGATGGTAGAATAACTTTGACCTCTTCGTGCGGGCCTTACTTACGATCATTAACTGTTCACGTTCGATTAACAGCATCACAAATTTAATGTTCTCGCTGCACAGTGCGATGTAACTTCTTGCAAATAACCTATATACTTGGTGAGTATTTTTAGTTGTAGGTTATTAGATAATCAAAGGGAGTTCGTTTTATGATCCGATAACTTGATCCACCTTGCCTTATCTGACAAAATTATTTCAATACCGTAATACATCGCAACCCCAGAACAATGGACGACATTGTAGCTGATCACTACGTGCATGAAACTGAACATATTTATAACTGATATTATCTCATAATAAAAATAGAAGTAATTACAAATGGAAGGTTCAAAACGAATACGTCATTGATATAATATGGTCAACAAGCAGCGCTGCAACCTGCCCGACATCCGCAGCAGGATCAGAACGCACAGCAGCGAGATGCTCATCAGGGAGCTGCAAACTGCAGAGAATCTGCAGGTAATATTCATGTCATAAAATTATAATTTTTACTTATTAAATCTCTTAGCAAAAACAGGTCAAACGTCTTGGGTTGACCCAGTATTCATTAAGTTATGTATTCATTCATCAGATTACAAGGTATTCTTTTAACTTACAATCTCAGTCAAGAATGAATAAAATACAAATTTCACTGTAGTATCCTATTTACGTATATTATGTACTTATTTCCACCAAAATTTCAATATTTAATGCTTATTGTAACTTGAAAATGAACGTTTGTTGCATTCGAAACGTCGTTAATAAACTAAAAGTACTTCCTGATATGTGCCTTTCGATCTACCGACGTCATCTGAAGAATTGTCTGACTCTTTGATATATAAATATATAAAGGTGTCAAGCATTATAAAGAAGGGTTTTATACACACCTAACCCTAACTCTAACCCTAACCTAACGAGGTTGGCGTTTTTTAGAATGACCGGTAGTGTAGTTCATTTATTTTCGTGTCCGGTTTTTAAGTACAAACTAATTGCAGAGTTAATAACCGGACTCGATTTTGTCCGGTTTTCTAACCCCTGTCCGGTATTGTTACCAATTTTGTCCGGTAATTGTTCGAAATTCTTATATATATATATATATATATAATACCGAATTTAAATTGAAAGCTCTGTACTAGTATAGTTTGTCTCGATACACAGTCCCGTACCTAACACGGATCACGAGAGTTAAAAATTCACTCCTTAATTGGGCTCTATAATTAAACGTGATGTAAAAGGCTTTTGAAATTGTAAGTGAGCGAAGATGCTAATTTAACTGTTTTTTCTATTTTAAACCACATCGATAGAATTTAATTTTTTTGTATGTTCAACAAATAATTGGAATTAGATTCCCTTGTTTACGCCTAATAAGCAATTTTATATTTCAGTATATGATGACTTTTATGATTTCCGAGCCGGGTGGGTTCCGGCAGACGACTTGCCCGTTTCTATGGCGAACATCGAAACGTTCCTCAACAAGAGCATCGGGTCGCTGTACATGAAGCACAAGTTCTCGGTGGGAATAAATGTCAATGCTTTTTAAAATCAATAATGAAAATATTTATAGTCCCCGTGATTCTTAGGATCACGGACCATTACTTGTTCCCAAGGACCATAAAGAAGCTGACTCCTGCCTCAAAGAAAATTGTTCATAAGGTGATTCTTTTAGCAGTACTGTTTGTACCTATAAATTTTTGATAATTCGCGCATAGTCGATTATACAGTTATTTGCTAATTATATTTTGTACTCGTCTTTCGAAGTCGCTCTTGAATAAGGGGACCAACGAAAATGGGATTTAGTAACAAAAAAATCCCAATGCCCAAACTGCCACTGCCAGACCCGACAAATACAACGCCTAAAAAACAATGTAGAAATGAAAATGACAAAACTTGTCATAAACACCAATACGAAACCCTCCTAATTTAAGCACTGAAATTTTAGCTACACAACATATGCTCTGGTCATGGACCAGAGCTTACAGTCATTAGGCAATCTTCCACTTTATTACAATCCAAGCAGCAACACTCCAAACAAATAAAAGTAGGCACTCATCCCAACATCAGAACTCCCTAAACAGTTCTGAACAGCGACAAAATACTTGTTTCACTCCAAAAGAGAACAGGCCCATGCCGCCTCCTGCCATACAAACAGAAGTACCCCAAGAAAAATAAACAATATTTACACAAAATTGGCGGAAATTTGTAACCAGAAACAGCAACATAAGCATCATACTGAAACTGCTTATTTATTAAGCATCATTCAGAAAAACAGTCTATAATACATGAATGGTGTTTGACACTCCATCTAACATATATACAAAAACATAGGAGTATGAAACAATCCACTCCGAGCCATCACCAACACCTACTGCTCAGATTTCATCACACTGCATAGATTTTGTAAATGCTGTAACATGCTTCCAATCAACCTATAAGCAAACATTTAGTTAACCGCCTAGCGCATGTTTGCCTCCCTTTCTATTTCTACTTCTCCAAAGAACGTTTCCTGGATGCTGCAGTGAGTTTTGTCAATGCTATACAGATCTTTTGTGCATTTCTATGAGTTATGTTTACATTGATACTTTCGCGGCGATTCCTAACCGACAGAACAAAGATTGAATTTTCATTTCCGTCTTCAGGCGGAACCACATTTCCATCAATTTCTGAATTGTACTGCAGAAAGAACAACTCAAGCTTAGTGACCATATACCAACAATCAATGGCAGTGTTCCGTCATGGTTAGATTTTACATCCATGAATAGAGAACAAAATTTAATTATAGGAACAGTGTATCGTCTCATATGAAATCTAACGCAAATTCTTCAGACAATCGTGACTTGTTTGCGGCTTGGAAAATCTGTGTGCAATGTGGCAGTATGTAATTTTGTGACAATAAAACTTTGTTGGATCGATTATTTCATTCAATGTTATTATTGGCCAAATATCCAACTAAAATCATATGTATTGAGAAGTTCATTCGATTTATTTCTCTGTAATGCTTCACCAATATGCTTCACCTCAGAGCATCCCGGTGAACCGCGACAAACCCACAAGAGTGGCAGCATTGGCTGGCAATCTAAAAAAGAACAGATACGGCAACAACTTACCTTGTGAGTATAGCCTTCTGGCGTTCATGTTTTTAAAAGTATTTTTAAAATCTGAATACCAGATCATATCACTGTAACTTACTTTGAATGAATATTTCATGAATATCATCACAAAGTTTGCCTATTATGCTCATTGGGATACACAAACTTGTTCTCAGACGACGACACGAGGGTGCACTTGCTGGAGATCGATGATTATGCCGCGTACATCGACCCGCACTCCGATTACATCAACGCCAGCCACATCACCGTAAGTTTCTCTCAGCATTCAACGCTATTGTATTCCTATGTAACTTTACCTGGAAAATGATGGCCACGGAGGTGTCAAAGTTCTTTGTGCATGTTCTTCTAATTTAATTGTTAATTTCGTCTAATAATTATAGTGTAATGTAAATGCCACATCTTCAATGTGCTGAATGAGGTACATGTTAAAAGTCAATGTCGGCTTGAAACCAAAAGAAATTAACAACAAGGTAAAGCATCACGTTCATGTGATGTGCAATATTCCAAAATTTGCAACGATTCTGTAATTTCCTAAAGAAGAAAATTGTTTGGTTTCTATCAATAAAGTTTAGTGTTTTGTACTTTAAAGGGTTGAGATTTTGCTTAATTGAAAATATTTGAAAATGCATACATTTTCTCGCACCTGTCATCTTACGCGTTCCCTTTAGGCCTGTTTGACGCGCAGACCCTTGTTGCCCCGGCAAGTCGTTCCAGTAAAACACGGCTGTTTAATTTAGCTGTAGGTCATATGGCCCGGCTTCTTTAGTGTCGATGTTTGTAATTTACTGTGTCCTGAAAAAGATGAATGCGTGTAGATTTTCGTTTTCTGCTTCCAACATGGTTGATAGCGCATGGTTGGTACGGACGGTTGGCTTTTGTACGCGTGTGTGTCATGATAGAAAGTTCATGAATTTTTGCTCTGTGTCCAAAGTTGCTATAGCGGTCGGCTGCATGTGTAAGATTGCTTGTTTTTGACTAAGTGTACCAGTACAAGGATTTCCATTGCTCTGTTTTAAGTCATGATGATGTTTTAAAGTTTTCGTGCACTTAACAGTGGTTTAGCGCTGTATTTTGAGGACTGTTTGGGTTTTGATGCAATGGTAAGGTAGTGAATGTGGCTGCTTGTTGATGGTTTAGTGTCGTTGGCTGAGTGAACGTGACAGTTTGTGTATCTTGTTGTAGTTTGGCAGAAGTTGTTCTTTAATGCAGGTTCCATTGAAACTCAAAGAGTGTATCTAATTGACAATATTTATATTATTCATACCAATTCGGCGAATTAGGCTGATGATAGGGCCTGAAAATTCATATATCAGGTCTTCATGAGACATTTAATTATAAATTACGACGTTTCAAATGCAACTACATTCATTATCAAGTAGGTGAATAGTTTTGCAACACTTGAAGTTAAATTTTTGGAATGACGTTATAGCAAAGGGTATTATGAATATCTATACATTGTTTGTGTATCTATAGCGGTTTACACATTGATGTGTATACATGGCCCTATGTATAAATTTTTTATGTTTGTCTATGGCAGTCTATTCATGGATGTATGCACATGCCTGTATAAATGTATATACATGCCTGCATTAATGTGTGTCTAATGTCTAAAGCTGTGTACGCATGGCTGTGCGTAAGTAAAGCCAGCATGCCACTTCATACGCAGGGGGCCGGCCCCCACCGTCGCTACATTGCCGCCCAAGGACCCAAGAGCGAAGAGCTGTGCACGATCCCTGACTTCTGGAGGATGATCGACGAACAGCAAGTGAACGTCATCATTATGATTGGGGACTTCATCGAGGACAACGCAGTGAGTTGCCTTGCGTCTACAATGGTTGTGTTGGTACCTTTGCATGTATAATCGATTTGCTGCTTTTAAAGTACAACTGTAGTTTTTCTCTCTTATCATGAATGACGATTGAAGGCGAATTTTTTCGTGCCGCAGGACTGAATGAACTGTGTTTCATGTTTCATTTTGTAATCCCATACATGTGAATTTATTTTTTTATACATTAAATAACCAACTTTCAAGTTTGAGAAGCGATAGATGAACCGAAGTAGATAAATAACTTAACTTAGAAATAGATTGGGATTTTGGTTAAATTAAACTCATGGCTTATTCGTGAATTCACCAATAGAATAAAGTAAAAAAATAAACAGAAAAATTTTCAATGATCAAAATTTGACATTAACTGCAATAAAATTTAGTATTTCTCATCTCTATGCTGTGTATGATCGATGGCCATCAGAATACAATGGCTATTGGTCATTGTCTTCTCTGAACGGACGCTGGCGATATATCCATCAATCAATCAACACGAATTTACCCTATACCGCCTGACATGAGTATAACCAGATCAATATTGTCACAAGCCTATACTTCCCAAAAAGGATACGTTCCAGTGAGCGCAAAATGACTTGCAGTGAAGGTTGCCGCCAGGTACAACTTTAAATGTTCTCTGTTGCGTATAAACGTCTTCAGAATGCTACAATCAATAGTTTACGTATAATTTGAGTTGAAAGTTGTGCTCCCGGAAAGTGACATACGTCGGTAGCGGGTTAACTTCAAATTTCCATCCAGGCAATCGCAAATGGAATAGCGAGTCTGGGGCCGTAGTAATTACCGCCTCATAAGATACAAACAAAATAAGCCTGAGTAAATAGTGGACTTATTTCATCCCATTCAATTTCATGTGGTTCTGGAACATTAGGCGTTTTGCCATAGATTCGAAGGATGTGTAACAATCTACAGGATCAAATAATTATGTAACGTATAAATTTTAACGGTTTTCGTCTTCATCAGGAAAGCTGCGGCCAATACTTCAGTTATGACGGCGTGGTGATGCTTCAAGATCCGCCGGTATCTGTGATGGTCACGATGTTGTCTACCGAGACCCCCTCGAGCTACAACGTCTCTCGCATCCAGGTAAAGTTCAGACGCATCTCATTATTGTTCCTTATGTAGTGAGGTAACGCCGTGTGATCGGAGACGAATTAACAAATATGTTTTAACAAAGATTTCAGTCACTAAGCTAAAGATTTTTGACCTATTGTCCCACTCACCACGGGAATGATTCAGACCTTAACAATGAATTTTGGAATTGGTTAAAATTCTTGCCCGAGGTTATTCCGAAACAAGGAGCGTGTGCAATTCAATTCTATGTTTCAAAGATGCAACGATGTTCTTAATTTTAGGTTCAATTAATTTATTGAAAGGCTTTACGTTAACATTTGATAGACTCTGAGAGTAACTTGAAAAATAACACCTCATTTATTCACGACAGTGTAGTAATTTATGTTCCCCTGTACCAGGTAAAGATGGAAGTGGAAGGCAAGTCTGTGCTGCGTGACGTCACTCACTACCACTACGCCGCGTGGCCGCAGCAAGGAGATCCATCCGATACACTCGCGCTCGCCAGCATGCTTCTGGACATTGCCTCCAGTCACCCCAAAAGTATGTTGGTGTGGACTGAACGTTTCATCAATGGCGATGCAAATTTTATTGCATGCTGCATGCGGTTCATTGCCAACNTGCTCCCTCCAGTCGGCGCTACACTGAGAGCGGCGACGGTGGAGGTGAAGACGGTAGCCAAGATGGCCGCGGCTTCTCACCTCATTTGCCATCGCGTTTCAGTCGCAGTCGGCGCGGTGAGATCAATGCTTGTGTAATGGGCCAGGAGCACTATTGTTTGGCTAAATGTAACGAAGTAGAAGAAAATTCGGTAGCAAACGAAATTTGATTTTTTATCTTTGTTGGTAAAACATGGACCACTTGTTGCACCGTGATGTGGTATTGTACATATTGCTAATAACTTGGTATCTTGTACCGCTAAACCTCGTTCAGATTTCATGCATTAGAAATAAGTTGCATCGCTAGCCTATCATAGCACCTACGAAGAATTTATTTCAAAAAATTATAATCTAATTAGCATTTATGAATAATATATTTATATTTATATATTTTCTGTTGAATTTATTTGAAAAATTCTGCGCATTGAGACAGAAAAGCAAACTTTTAGCCAAAATGTAGCGAAAACTATACCACAAATCAAGATGTTTCCCAATTTCTGCCTCAGACATCAGCTGCAGTGTTAGTGTACGAGGTGATGGACTGGCCTCGCGGGATGGCCTGTCCTCTTGACGTCAGTTCCTTGGTCCGCCTTGCCGACACTTGCTGCAGCTCACCCAACAAGTCTGCAGGGCCCACTGTGCTCGTCTGCGGGTGAGGGCATGCATTAGTATTCTTACCTTCACATTATTATTATATCAATAATTATTGTATGACGGAGAGAACGACTTCAGGTTCATACAGGAGGATAAAACACCCGCCATTATCTTTGATTCACAAACAAAATGTGATGAAGGAAAAATGTCTTCATTGCAGGGATGGCGTGACTGCCTGTGGCCTGGCAGCGGGCGTCCTGAGCGTCGTCGACAGGCTGAAGGAGCGGCAGGACGTCGACGTCTACAGGACCGCCGTCAAGCTGCGCCGCTACCGCCAGCAGTTCATCATCAATGAGGTGAATAACATAATTACCGGTAAATCAAGATAGATCATCTGCCTAACTTTACTCCAAAACCATCATATTCCCCATACATATATGGAGCATTGGAGAATATCATAGTTATGACCATTAAATAATCAAAGATATAAACTGTCAAAAAAGGTGACTGTTATTATTATCATATCCCAAATTCCCCTGATCTTGCCCCCTTTATCAGGCGCAGCTGCAGTGCATGCTTCAGGCAGCCAGGACTTACCTCAGCGACTTCCGCGTGTACCAAAACTGACAGCAAAAATCCAGTGAGTTTGCGTCTCGGTACTCGGAATTTAAACGAAATGGAAAATACAGTTGTAATTTTGAACATTTATTCAGAGGTTAAATGATATTGAATAATAAAATTATTTAACTCTGAAATTCTCTGATTATTGATAATTTTCCTATCGTCTTTTGAAACTTCACATGACTGGGCTGTTGTGAAATAGGAAACGATTGCTAGAGAGATTTGAAGATCAGTTTTAGTCAAATTTACGAAGTATATATTTAAATTTAAAGCTTATAAGCCATAGAATCTTTGGTACTGCCAAGATCTAAATTTTACATCAAATAAACCGTATAAAATGTCACCTGTGTTTAAAATTTGATTTGCCAATGAAATTTCACAATAAAATGAAGACAGTGCGGAGGAATCATCGAAATATCTGTATATGTTTCAGCCAAGATGCAGTGGCTCTGACGTCACTGGAGGGCAACTTGACTTTCATGAACTGGGCTTTGCGACGGTCATGCATTAGAAACTAAATAGGTCTAAATAATTAGGTCTTGTGACTAAATTGTGCCAGATAGAGACTTGAAAGCTGTAACATTTGTTTTAAGTCTGTTTGACACATTTATTTTAAAAATTATTTGATATATGTCTGTCCTTAATTGTAACCAAGTTTATACACATTGTTGACATGCTAAGATACATATTACAATTCAAGAAAAATTAAAGACTCTAAACTAGTTTATTAATGCATTTATGCTCGATATGCGTCACCGTGTATAGGTTTAACGTCAAACAGTTTCTATTCTAGACTGACGGAGAATGGAAGGAGGAGTTGCTGAACTGTACATATATCAATGCGCCCCCCGCATTCAACTGAATGCATTCAGTGACTTAAAATTTTAGTTTTCACTCTCGGAGCGTTAATTACCACTTTCGTTTCATGAATTTCATAAGTCTTGTATATTTAAAATCGAAGCTTAGTTTGTTGCCACTTATGTTTTTTTCTGCTACTCGAAATTGTAAATAGATGAGTTTATCTGCTTTTTGCTACGTAATTCGGTTGCTAATTTAGATTTAACGTAATTCTTGCCCATTTTGGATTCAAATGTCTCTGCGTTCTAGAATTTTTAAGCTAATGAAATTGTAGCTGGATACTGAAGCGTCATCTATAGAGAGGTATTGTGAATTTTTTGTTGCATTTCCACTGCCATTAAACTTATAGTGAATTTGCGGCTCAAGCAATCAAGTGATATTTATACTTTCTTAACATTCATTCAATGAAAGAATCGTAATATATTGTGTTCTTCGGAAAAAATTATTCATGGAAATTTATGAGGTCGAATTATACCGTGATTGTCTTGACTTCCTATCTCACTGACTACGATTGATTTCACCGAGTCTAGTTTAGTGACGCAGTTCACTTTGTTAGCGCCTACTTTTAAAGTTTTTCGGACCACTGCTGGCGAGTGCCAACACGGAGGACTGCTGAGCTACGCTGGCTACCGGCCATGAGTTGTTGAGCACAGAAACTGCTGAAAAAACTTAAACTCGCTAAAAAAACTGTTGAGAAAGTTATAATTCTGTGTTTCAGAGATATGAACTGAACGAAAGGTAAATATTACTATTATCATGTCCCTTGTTCCCCCTGACTCCAAATTTTTATGCTAATTTTAAATGCTTGATCGTCATGAGACACAACGCATTGAAGGTTCATTGCGTGAATTGTAGCGCATGCATCGCTAATTGCCCTACGACAACCTAATGCACAGCACTATATAGAGAAGTTTATGGTCCAAAATATTTCTGAGTTTTGATGTAATTAGGTAACATCTCCTTTAATGTTTAACCATATTGCATGACCATATTAAGGGACATATTTCAATGGGACTGTAGGCTATGCGCAGAATCACTATTAAAAATCGTTTCCATGTAACATCAATTATATTTATTTTCATTCAAACGGCTCGCTCATTTATGTAAGTCGTTTTTCCAGTCGGTTTCTTTGTTTTCCTTTGTGTCTCATTTGTTGAATGCCATTTTGATAGTTTCTTACACCTATCGAGCTCGACAGCCTATATGACAAGCTAAAATCTACGGAATTAGAGACCAGTATTTAACTATGTCTTTCATACGAACCTTAGTTTTAAGGCGTTCAGAACTATTTCAATAATTCAATAAATCATTCAAATTTCAAACGTGTACCAAATCTCTTTCTCATAAATAAATAAACTGACAATTTTTACTGCTGCGATCTATCGGGAAGAAATTTTGTTAAAAAATATTTTATAATACTCATTAATTGTGCCTACTGCTGATCCGGCGCGCACGACAACGCCTGAGGCCAGTGGCGGCACCAAACTTTGGTGAAATATATGCATCTATGATGATTATGAACGATATTAATAAGAACAGGTAGACCACATTCAAATGCTGAAAAATATGTTTATTGACTCTGTTTTCACTGGTGATGGATAATTTTCCTCAAAAATAGTCTGAGCTGATGACGCATTCTTCACTATTGAGAGGATAATAAAACTTATTTAAAGTTAATAAAATATATCGTTATTCTGCGCTTCCCATTTTGATTTATAATTATGTTAGGTTTCACATTCGTTTGTAAAACCTTTTGTCATCTGGGAAACATTACACACAATCCCTAGACTTGCTTCTGGAGAAAGTATTAAAGCGATTCACCACGACAGTTTTCTTCATCGCTATGATCCTCGCAGTCTGCCTCACCGTCGCACACCACAACGGAAGGCAGGCACTCGAACTGCCAAGAACTGCAGCAGCCTGGTGATGGGCGGCAAAATAAAAATATGCGGTATTTACATCTCAATTCACCATCATCAATTCAACATAAAAACACATACCACAGGTGAAAACATTAGAATCAATTCTATATTAGAAGGAATTGAGACCATCAGACCCCAGACATATGAAGAGTTTGGTGCTCACAGTTTAGCTCGTCGCTGTTGTCGCCGCAGTCGTCGTTGCCATCACACACTAACCATTGCTCTTTGCAGACGCCATTAGTGCACTTGAATTGCTCTGAAGTGCAGTTACCTGGGGGCACCAAATGAACATTTTACAGTGGAGCATATAATTCCGTACGCAATTCTAATTTAAGATATTTCAATCCAAAACTCATTGGGATAAATCTTAAAGTAGGAAGAAAATCATACATAGGAAAATAGGCCAATTCCATCTTAGAGTAAAGTGAGTTTATTAGGATTGATTAAAAAAATATGGTTAGAGGCTCACAGTTTATTTCGTCATTGTATTCATTAGTCAGCGCAATTGTTACCATTGCATATCGCCCATGGCTCCTTGCATGCGCCGTTATTGCTCTTGAATTGCTCCGAAGTGCAGTTATCTGGTAGTGGAAATATATTAAACACGATAGTCAAAAAATAAAATCCGAATCCATTAAACACCTTATTTAAATTAAACGACTCCAATTGGCAATTTCCCGCTAGATTGTTTTTAGCGTATATAAAATTTATAAGGGATTGGGTTCTACCGTTTTCACCGAATCCGAAAACCAATGGTACAGCATCTATTGTGCCAATTATTAATCCGGAATAAATGATAAAAAATATAACTCAGTACTTTCTACAGTGAGTGACAGAGAGCGCATTTTCTCGTCGACGAAAACGTGAAGTCACGGACGGGCAGACAGGCGGACAGACAGACGGACGGACAGGACGAGCACAATAGTGGATTTTTTCGATAAATGAGAAAATGCGCTAAAAATTATTTCTAGATCAAATTTGATATAAGATGAATTAGGAGCATCAGATATTTGAAATAATTATTGCAAACTCACAATTTCATGACTTATATGCTATTGGAAAAAAATTATTATTATCTAATGCGACAAGTTTTTTCTACCCAACTATATGAAATTTATATTGATTATCCAATAGTTAATAAAACTGCATGATTGTTCCACTAAATTTCAAATTTATCCAAAAATGAGCAACTTTCAAGCAACCATATTTATTATATTTGAATATTTTTAATCTTGATTCTAATTTATTGATTCAGACACCGCACAATGGCTACTGTGGTCGCGCAGCCCGTCACCGCTCTTACAGAAAGAGATTAATAACATAATCAAAGTAGAACAAGACTTATTGAGTTATGATAATCAATATGCCTTTAATTTCAAATTCGTATACAAAATAAATGAATTGCTAACCAGACTACTGTTTCCCTTTCCTTTGTATTTGTTCAGAGGCGACACCATGCAAATCATATGGATTGAAGTAGCGACACCAGTGACAGTGTGAACTTGAGTTGGTCTCAATTATATCGTTGATACCTATATGCGATAAATAAAAAATACGTATGTATAATATACTTACCGTACTTGCGAACTTCGATCACTGATAATAAGACTATAAGTTCCACGTTTATTCCGGAAACAAGGTTATGAAGAAACCCGTTTAAAGCTGTTGGCTGAAGCGTTTCCGAAATGTTGCCACATGATACACGTGCGAATGCTCACATAAGGCCGCCTCTAGACGGTGACTGTTGTCTCGCAATATTAATACTTAGTAATAGTATTGATCGAGTTTGGCCCATACGATATGCTGTACACAATATTTTGTAATTATAATATCTCAAAAATATATTGCTTCTTGCTAATCCATGATAATGATGGTAAAATTGCAAAATTCCCGGTCTGGTGGTCTTTATCGATGACTTCATCTGGTTATGTCAATTACGGTTTGGTGTTTTGGGTAAAAAGTTAAATGACTAATTTGTCGAATATATTGAGAATTGCGGTCCAAAAGCTATGTTTGATATAAAAATTAAAGTATTTTAGTAGCCACGCGAAAAAGAATGGGACGGTTGGATTTTCTAATCATGAAGTGCCAAGAAAGAAATATTTTATCAGGAAAAGTAAGCTAATTCACCTCAATTATTCTGCAATTCAGTGCAATATTTTTCTCTATATAATGACTCACTTCAATTACGACAAAGTTTATTTGTCTTTCCTGTTGGCACGCTGCTATATAACCGCAATTTTCAATTACCTGAGCGATTTCGTAAACTAACATTCAAGCAAAACGCAAAAAAGCCATAAAATGAGTTATTAATCTAGATTTGATCTAAAACAAGACTTTTTACCCTCTTGATGCATTAAATGGATGGAAATGTCAATGATTTTTAAACTAGGTCCAATTAAGCTCACATTTTCCATGAGTGTAAGTAACAACTGATTTTTTTAATTTGCTCAAGTTATTACAACAATTTATTTATTTCATTCGAACATGAGAAATAGGTGCTCAGTAGTTGGTATAATATGTAGAAGAGGCAGATTAAAAATTCTCCTCATTAACAGTAGGTGCACGGGTTTATTCATCATATGCTAAATTCAACATTCTATATGTCACGTTACTCGACTCGCATTCCGTCGTATCACATAGCGAACGTACGCGTGCTCATTCATCGACGCCCTTTATAAAACGGGAGATGGTCATGGTTCGTGCGTTTACCCTGTTTATCCTCTGACCAGCCCCATCACGCGGTTAGCGTCATCAGCGTTTGACCAGGGGCATCATGACGAAGCTTGACCAGCTGCTCTTTTTAATCATATTACGCAGATTTGGCCTACCGGGCAATTGACTTCCAAAAGAGGCTGGTAAATAGCAGCTAAACACCCTACGTGGCCGACTTGCACCTAATTCACCCCTAAGCCGAATATAATGCCACTGAAACGACCTTAATCGGCACGAAAAATTTGACAGGGAATCCTTGAATTTTCTTCACTTTAAAGTTTTAAAGTTTGTTATAATTCCATTTATATCAGTTCCTTTGTTATCAAAATAGAATTGGTATTCCTAACTCTATAAAATCGATAGATCTCCCAACCTAAAAAATTATTATCCTTAAAGCGGTAAAAAGTCTGTTATGATTTCACATGTATCAGTAGAGCCGACGTAGTACTTCAGTATAATTCATAACGTTTTAAATTCAATTCGAAAATTCTCCCAACCTAGAAATTTATTCACTTTGAAGCGGCAAAAGCCAAAAAGTCTGTTACAACTTCACGAGTATCAGTTCAGCCGCTTTTAAAATAGTATTAGAATTCATAATTTTTTTACTTCAACTCTAAAGTTCTTCCAAACCTAGAAATTTATTCACTTTATCACGGCCAAAAGTCTAATATAATTCCACTAGTATCAGTTCTGCCGTTTATAAAAAGAATTAGTACTAGTAACTTTTTAAATTCAACTCGAAAATTCTCCCAAACCAGGAAATTTATTCACTTTGAAGCTGCAAAAAGTCTGTAATAATTTCACAAGTATCAGCTCACCCGTTTCTAAAATAGAATTAACATTCATAACTTTGTAATTTCAACTTGAAAGTTCTCCCAAACCTTGAAAGTTATTAACTTCAAGGAGGCAAAAAGCCTGTTATAATTTCACAGGTATCAGTTCGGCCGTTTCTAAAATAGAATTAATATTCATAACTTTTTAAATTAAACTCGAAATTCCTCACAAACCTTGACATTTATTCACTTCCAAGAGGCAAAAATCTATTTTAATTGCACAAGTATCAGATCGCCAGTTTCTAAAACAGAATAAGTATTTGTTAATTTTTGAGTTAGTGAAAATTTTCCCGAATATTGAAATAAATTCACTTATAACAGTCAAAACGTTAATCTAGAACTGCAATTAATACACCGCAATATATACATCATTCATTCGACATAGTGCGTTCTTTTCCTATTGAAACTGACATATTAATTTAAATTAGCTCAAACTTACTGTATTTTGACAGCATCAATTACGGTGTGAAAGTCAGATATATAGTAGCCTCCCAATCAAGATTTGACCATACCAGGAAACTTCCTAAATATTCACAGAGATTTATGTCGCTTCTTTGAGGTGCAATAAGTTTCCTTGAGCTTCATATATCGTCGAACAATGTTGTCGATAGTCAGAAAAAATTAACTTTCTTTTGACAATTTTGCAGGACAAGGAATTCATCAGCGTTTATAAATGAGATATGTGTTCTATATCTGCGTTTAAAATGAAGATATAGAACTCACTGATGATGTTCCTTCTTCGTTGACTGGTAAAAGATGTACATTCAAAAAAGGTGTCAGGAAAACATTTATTTCAATCAATAATCGAGAAGTGTGCGGGTATAGAGGGTAGAGCTAGCAATGTGAACAAAGGTGGTCGAAAAGAGTGTCTATAGTGTTGTGAACGCAACATTTGCCTTGGGATGCTAGCCTAGTTCTGTGGTCCTGCCAAACTTTTTCGTTCATTCGTCATCTGTCGGCTGCAGAGTATAGGCCGAGCTAAGATCAGGAACGAATTTTGGCAAGCCTAGTTTTCATGTTCGAACATTTCTTTGTTGTTTATAGAAAGCCTTTGTAATTACTTGAATATTTATCGAAAATTGTTTATAAATTCAATAACCTTGTTAATTTGAATAAAATTTTGTATTTGTAACGGTTTCTTTCCAGAAACCGTGACTTCTGGGAATATAAAGCAAAAATGAACCCTGGATGAACGCGTATTCATTAATCCATTTTTGTTGTAATTCAATTAATCCCTGCCATAAACAAAAGTTACGCTATAAAGCACGAAATAGGCCGCAACAGCTATTATTTTATCACACTTCACGTAACCTAATTTTTTATTGTAATCTAATTTTAACATGAATAAATCTATTAAAAATCGAATTAAAGAACAAATAAAAGCGAATAAGTCCCAACAAAAGTCCATTAACCGCAAATAATGCAGGACGTCAATCCAGCACGACACAATTTTCACACGCTACGAAGAAACCTGACTATTCGCTGTTCGAACGAACTCAAGATTAAATAACTGTCATTCTTCATGCTTCTTTATTTGTAATTTACTGCATCAAGATCCAACGTGTTAGAAGAGAAAGAACGATGATTTTTACCAAGTATTACCTTACACTCTACCTATAACCTACTACAAAGTAATATCTCACTAACTTGACCGCGGCAACACAAAGTGACTATATAATCATAGTGTTACCTCATACTGTCCCTATTTTCTAAAATACTGAGGATTAACGCTAACTCAACACTGGCAACACGCAGTGACAACATTCACAATGTGTTACCTTATTTGCATTCTAATACGAAGGAATATTTCACAAAATCAACGTTGTCAACAGACGGTGAATGCATTAAGTGAGTAAATCCTTGCTGCGTGTAACTAAATTTTACGGTAGCAATTCGCTCTAGCCTCAGAAGCCCTGTACCAGAGCTGGACAGCGCTACTCTAAAATGCAGCGGCCGCTACCGCTACCGCTAAACCCACTAGATTGTAGTGGGCGCTACCGCTACACGTAGCGCGCTACTGCCCACCTCTGCCTGTAACCAGAGATCACCCTCGCTGCGGTTCCAAATGCCTGCAAACTCCAGTTAAATGCTCGAAGAAAATACATAAATGGTTTTTTGTAATCGTTTTATTATATTTAATGATCATATTATATAACGGTTATACTTTTTAAAAAATTCTGAATGCTTCGTGCAGAAAGATCTATTCCCGCAGAAAATGTTTTTTATTGCGGACCAGGATTTTTTACAAAAGTTTCGGAAAAGAATTCATGAGCATTTATACTCAGAGTCGTTATTAATTAACACGGAAGGAAAAGCCAAGATGCATGTAAAGCCAATACCTGCCGATGCTGCTCTTTTATATCTGGTTTTCACACTGCCTGTTAATAATTAAAACAATGTATCGGCCCTCATTGAAATATCAATACTTTTTAACTGCATCATTGTACTTGATGTTACGGCTGCGTCATTATTGTTCAAATGTGCGAGACATGGAGATACCATTGCGTCATGGTGGCAGTAATTGTTGCACAGCGCATTTATCATTGCGGTTGCATCATTTTATTTCTGGCCTTTGATGCATCACAGTCTGTTATTTTTCCCTAGCTGCTACGGCAACTACCGAAGACCAGAAAATGCATAAAAAAATAGCTTTGAATGCCACTAAATTTTGTTTCAATTATTTTAATCGATGGTCCCTACATTTCAACTGTCGTCACTCAAATCATGTCGCCCACTACTGCTTCATTACATGTACTATCAATGCATCTCTGTGCATATTAATTGTGAATTACTGAATCAGTTATACGGACTAACTTCATCATGAAAATAGGTTACAAATGATCCACCGAATTTGTTACAGGTCTTTAAACCACTCCCGCACAACTGATCCCTGTACTAACGATCCTGCTATTACATCGCTATTGTGTTGGTTAGTATTTCAAAATTATATCTGTCATTATATAGGTTTACTCTATATCTGTTATTACGGTACTGCATTATATTACTTGACTATCGCACCGGTCTGTCATCACTGTAGTGCACAGACATAGAATCTCTGATTGGCACATGACGTGTCAACCAGGACGGCCGGTGATGTCCCAACGTACATGATGGCCGCACAGTCCGAGTTATCGTTGGGGTCAAGAGATCCTCAAGGCGCCGTGCCGGGCACGCCGGACATGACTTGGCCGGTACGCCAAGTCCACACGAGGTTGTAGCGGTGAACCCCCACGTGGTACAAATCACTACTCTTGCCAGCTGATGTAAAAGAGAATGGACGCTATGAAATTAAATAGGAAGGTCAACATTTCATCCCAAGGGGCATTGACGAGTATGTGCAAATAAATGCAGCCGTAAGGCAATCTCGACAAGAAGTATAAGAAATGTTAATTCAGAAGCTGTAATACAGAACAAGCTGCAATTCATCACGTTCACTAGTAATATTGTAATACCTATATCATTTTCATTATAACATACACGGTACGAATGACGTTCGATAGACGTAGCCAGCGAGCTTCTGGAAGTTGTCAGCGTAGAGAGAGACGAGCTGGGAGCCTCCAGGGCACGAGGCCTGAGCGACGTCGTACGTCACTGCGGTCTTCACCACAACCACGCAACCGACGTCCTCAACCCAGTCGAAGGTGGCCGGGCAGGGTATGGCTGTCGGTTTTGCTTAATTTTAATTCGAATGCCATCGATTAACTTTCATATATTATTATCAAATGAAGATTAGATACTTTAATTCTCAAACACAAAAATTACCATTTGAGAAGACACGAAAATAGTAAATTTAGCCAAGCAGGAGAGTGTTTTCATCTTTCGTGCTTGTACAGATGCAAATAAGCGATCATATTCATTTCATAATATATATTCACTATTTGGCTTCTGAATACAGTTGAATAATTGCTCTGATGTATAGTAAATTTTTCTTCAATTCATCTCGTTATATTTATAACAATATCACCTGTGTGCTTCACTACTTTCAACTTGCATCTGGAGATGACTTTTCGTTCTTCATAAAGCTTCAAATTCGCAATATACTTCCTACTATCGAAGAATTGTTTCATTTAATCGGAAAAGTTTTGAAAAATATTGTGTTCAAAATAAAATCTCAGGTTCAAAATCAAATCAGCAGAAAACGGTTCGCTCAATGTCTTTTACTCTTAATGACTGTTTTTGTTGCCTGTTTTATGAATAAACTTTGATTGTTATGAATTGTTTAGAATAGAATAGAATAGAAGTGTCGGCGTTGAAGACATAGGCCCATGGCCTGTTGCCGATTCTTGAACTTTTCGTGACTTGATTCACAAGGGATCCGGCCTTTGGAACCCGATCTTTCCATAACTGACGATTGATTGAGATAGCTGCTGGACTTATTGCCTGCTCCGTAATTTGCTAGGCATTTTAAGACTGAACATATGCTCCTGCATAGCTTCGTCTAGTCTGTTTTTGAAGATGTTCATACTCGGAGCTTCAACGATGCTATCAGGGAGGCTGTTCCACATGTCGGTGACTCGAAGCGAGAAGAAATGTTGTCGCATGGATGTGTTCCAACGCTGTTTTTTTAGTTTATAGACGTGGCCCCTGGTGTTGGTTCTTATTTCAAATTCTAGTAATCCTTCTGGGACCTTGTATAAGCCATGAGTATATTTGTATACTTCAATGAGGTCCCCACGCAGACGTCGATAATGGAGGCTTGGAAGCTTCATAATCTCTAATCTTTCCTCATAGGACTTGCCTTTCAAGCCCGGAACTATCCTTGTTGCGCGTCTTTGAACACTCTCTACTAAATTTTTGTCCTTTTCAAATTTCGGTGACCACACGACGTTTCCAAACTCCAGGTTCGGGCGCACGACAGCAACAAACAACTGCTTCATCGTTTCCAAATCTAGGAACTCGAAAGAGCGTCTGATCAGTCCAAGTCGTTGATTGGCTTTATTAACTTGACCTTCAATATGCTTAGAAAATTTCAACTCATTGTCGATATTAACTCCTAAATCCTTTTCCGTTGTCGACTTCGACATCGTCACTCTGTCGTTGCAACCGTGTCTTCTCATATTGTAATCTTGCTGTTCATTATTCTTGCCAAGGTGGATAACTTTACATTTGTCAGCGTTAAAACGCAGCTGCCACTTATCAGCCCAGTCAACCAGCCTGTCAAGATCACCTTGCAACTGTACTTTTTGCGACGTATTCTTATTTTGGATAAGACTCGTAAAATGCAGCATGACGTGAATATGGGTAAATTGAACAGATGAAATTTCTAGAGGAAGATAAATCAACGTATTTTATTTCACTTACCTACGACTTTTGAACGCTTATACTCTTGACCAATGTAGCAGTTGTAATCCCTGGATCGTGAATAAGTTCGGTTGAACAAGGCCGGGTACGTGGAGTTCAGCAGCAGGCACTGCCCGCTGGTGCTGTGCACGCACAGAGTTGGGTAGGCGATGCCGTCCAGAGCAGCCAGTTGTGAGCAGAGGATGACGTTCACGTCAGAGTAGTTCTTCGATGCCACGCCAATTGCAAGAAGTTGTTCCACCGCTACAGGTATGAAAGCGTAAGAATAAGAAGTTTCTTGAATAGCTTCGACCAATGTAAGTATGGCGGACGCCAGCAGTGGTGCAATCTCCATGACTTATTATCCCTCGTTCACCAAAGTAATTTTATCGTTAGGCTATCTGAAAAGAGGTTAGAAAGTTCCTGAAATTTAAATATTAAATCTCAGCTATGAAAAAATAACAGATAATTTTTGTAAATTTCGAATTTTTGTAATAAAAAATTTTTCTCAAAGAAACGAAAATCCAGCTTTTGAAGACGTCGTAGTTGAAATAAGGAGTTCGGATACGGGAAAACCCTTTGGTTCGGAATCAACTTTGTGAACAAATAAGGTGTTCGGGTTACCTCAGCACTGAAATTTTTTGAACAAGTAGGTAGGTCTCTGCGTATACTTCATATTTTCGCAAAAACAATGCAGCCTGATACGGAATAATTAGGATTGCTGAATTATTTTCTGTAATTAGTTAAGATACCGAAGAACCCTGCTCCCTTGCGAATGTGCTCCCTTGCGATCAGCCGGATTATCAAAACATCGCTAAGTACACGTAGCGACTTACGTGTGGCGTAAGTGCTGATGTGAAGAAGTAACTCTAGCGGTGGTATTATCAAAAAATTTGCGCGGAAGCTACGTACAAGAAGCCGTACATAGCTCTACGCCTGCTCGGAGGTGTCGTAAATGGAGTTACGTAGACGTTTTGAGTGTGCCGAAGCAATATAAAACTATTGATTTACTTGCAACACGGTGAGTTGTGATAGAATTTTGTCAATAATTCAACATAGGCATAATATGTGATCGTGCTAAACGGTTCTTTTTAGGAAAAAAATTCAATTAAGTTATGCCAGCTAATTTTTTTCTTTTTGTGCTATAATTTGCAAGCAAATCTTGATATTCGTATCTAAGAGTTTTATGATCATTCACTAAAATAATATCTTCATTACTTTTTGATTCAAAATTAAGTGGAGTTTGACAAGCCAACCATTTTTCTAGCTACGTACACAAATTCCTTCCTTTCTCCGCTGATAGTTGAACTCCAACTCAAAAAATGTTCTTATTCTAGGTAGCTCTCTAAAAAGTCCTCAAATTTTGAATGGGGAAAATGTAATTTTTTGCCTTGATTACAAAAAATTACAATCAAGGCGTTGTCATTGCTATTTAGACAACGTCTTACTCATTTCTCCATATGCTCCCTAGTCAGTCATCGCAGATGACGCTGACACAATACAACCTCCTTTCAACCACGCGCACAGCGTACTGAGTCGACAGGAGCTAGGAATGGCAAATTCGAAGCCTCTGATTGGTCAGTTAGTTGGATAGTTTTGATAATACCTTTTCAGATGAGTCTTGCGTAATACAATTTTGTTAATGCCAAATTTTGACTGACTTAGGCAATACGTAACTTTTTGAACGTAAGTACGAAAAGTTACGTGTACTTAGCGAAGTTTCGTTAATCTCTGCCCAGGTAGACTTACGAATCGTCCAATCGGAAAAAAATGTTTTCCACTATACAACCGTGGTCTGCTGTACGACCCCGGGTACTGTAAAAAAGACGTATTGGCAAAACTAGTGTCTGTATCTATTGATGATAAATTGGACATTATAAAAACCCTGGGGCCGGCATTCAATTGCTGATTTGACCAAGGAAAACGGCCGAAAAAAGCAAGATTTCCGCGATCTTGGGTCAGAAAGATGCCTTATTTAGCAATTTAGCATGAAAATGTTTTATTTCTTTCAGCCTATTGGAAGTACCACATCCACGTAAAAGGTCTAACTTTATTGGAGGTACGACACGGATCGGAGTGCTTACCATTAATTTTAAAGGGAAAAATAATCTCCGCTTTACGAACGAACTGCTATACGAACCAAGCTCTAGCACGAATAAAGTTCTTGAGGCCAGGTTTCACTATAACCAGTTATAGATTTCTCCTCAACAATATAATAATTTGCCTGTTAAATTAGAGAGCTCTAACTATATTTTCGACGTTTTCAGAATTCCCAAAATAGTTAGTCTCCGCTACGTCGAGGAAATTTTTAAGTAAACACTCGTGATTTGTTGGTCATTTGAATAACTTGAAGTTTTTCCCCAATTAAATCAATTTAATTTTGCAACTAAGTACCGGACTACATACTGCGTTGTTTAGTAGGAACCAACACTTAGAGAGATGCCCTCACCTCAACGAAGGATGGCATAAGACTGAGAACAAACCCAACGTGGCACTCGAAAAAGAGAAGGGGCATAGTTTTCTAAAGGCACGTGTGCATCTCTAGGTAACGTTGTAGGGAAGGATTAAATATTGAAATACAATCAAAACTAAGGTGGCAATTTATCTGCAGCCCAGACTTGCGCACTGGTAAAAATCATGGCGAAACAAAATCGGCCGACGGAAAGCCTTCCTAGCGCCGCTCTTAAGTCGCCCAAAAGTTTACGAGCTGCGCCGCGGTGAGCTCATAAATGAACCAATTTAATCTCAATCTTGAGCATTGGCCTGAAATTGCCCCCTGCAAAGTTTTATTAATACAGTCTACGACAATGAATTTGACACGACACACATTCATGCGCACCAGTTTTGTCTGGCTACATGACACGTGGATTTGTTTTGAAAATATTATACAAGTGAATTTGTTGGAGTTAATTGCTCCTTAAGAAATTTTTTTTTTGTTTTAATAACGGTCACCGTTAGATTAGCATATATAGCATACCAATAAGTAATGCTCATTTTTTGAATCGGTTGAATAAATTTCACGATGCTTTTGTATTGTAGTTCGTAAGGTGACATCGTTATGTGTACGGCTGGCCAGCTCGCTTTAAACAGCTTTCCGATATATCTTGCATTCGGTGCTTCGAACACAGCCTTCAAAACATATGAACTTTTGTCTCTAACGAAGAAACCGATGCAGAAATTCGAAGAACCGATGCAGAAGAAATATTATCTAGATACTCATCTGCCATTCATCTCTCATTTGCCGATATTGTCATCAATAGCACGTATGTTAATTAGTTAATTAAACCTGCGCATTGATCAGCGTCAGTCGTTTGGGACTGAGAGTAAAAATACCCGTCCTTCACTAACCCAAGTCTGACCTTAACACAATCGGATATCGATTAATTTCGTTATAGCCCTATCATGGAAATTAGGTTGTGATAAAAGGATCATTATGACATATAATCAAGCACTGTTTCAAGAGACGGTTTGAAAACTGTAATGTGTTTTTATTATTACATGTTAGAGCCCAATCACGTATCATAAATACCAATAAAACTGTAATGTATCTTGATAATTACATGTTAGAGCCCAATCACGTATCATAAATACCAATAAAACTGTAATGTATCTTGATTATTACATGTTAGAGCCCAATCATGCATCAATAATACCAATAAAACTGTAATGTGTCTTGATTATTACATTTTAGAGCCCAATCATGCATCAATAATACCAAAGACGTCATTTGATTCTCGACTCTCAGATCTCCCAATTAACGCTTTAGTCTTTATTGTTCATCTGCGCCGCCGTACGTTGATTTGTTCGAAATGTTGCATGTCTTTCATTCCCAGTGCATACAATTTAGTTAACAAGTTTGATAAAGTTTGATAACTGTATTCGAACTGTTATATTCGTATGTATTCTTTACTGTTACATGTTATAACAGTTCGAATATCAATGAGTGACAACTGTTATACGCAGACTTGGTTCTTCGCTTTGATAGTTGAAATTCACACTTTTGACTACAGTAATTTGACTTTATATGCTCAGGTCTAACGTTATTGGGAGATTATAAGTTGAAATATTTTTCTCGAGTCAATATGCCTTTTGAGGATCGTTTCAATAACGATCGAAATTTATTGAGGATCGATATCAAAATAAATCAATTCGAATTACAATTGTCGCACGTTGAAGACTTTCACATATAATTTCACTCCAATATGACATTCAAAAATATTCGGCACCTTCAGTCTTTAAATGCTCGACTACTTCGTTGCAACCCCAAACTGCAATATTTCTCCAGCACCAGCGCTAAAATATCAACTTTATATTTAAATATTTAAAATTCCTATCAGACTTGAACTGCAATATTTCTCCAGCACCAGCGCTAAAATATTAACTTTATATTTAAATATTTAAAATTCCTATCAGACTTGAACTGCAATATTTCTCCAGCACCAGCGCTAAAATATCAACTTTATATTTAAATATTTAAAATTCCTATCAGACTTGAACTGCAATATTTCTCCAGCACCAGCGCTAAAATNACGAGTGGCCTTCAGTTCATGCACACTCTGGTATCATGGATACGAGTGGCCTTCAGTTCACGGTCGAACACCGCAGCGCAATTGCGACTTGCGCTTCGCAATAGGCAATTTAATTCACGAATATAGCAGAACTGACAATGGGGTGAGTCATCATTTCATTTTGTTCAACCGCATTACCATTTCTAATACGCTCGTGGTTACTAAACCAGCAGCAGGTTAACCAATTACACTAAATGGTTTTACAGTTACTATCCACCAAATAGCCTGTTAGTATATCATTCATGAATTAGCGGCTTAATCCTGCGTTGCCGGGGTTAGGTAATCCTTGTAATATGATAGTGCCGCTAGCTCAAAATTCTACAAAAAGTCTTTTAAAAATACGAGAAAAAAAGGTTCCTATAGACTCATTTAACACGGAACTCATTTTGTCTTTTGTATATTGTTTTCAGTTATAACTCTTCGTGAGGTCAGGTGAAGTTAAAGCCTATTCGTGAGGTCAGATGACCTCTCCATGACGCGAAAACATCATGCCTACAATATAACTGCGTGCTGCAGTTGCATGGCTGGACTGTGTCTGGCGTGGCAGCCCAAACTAAGGGTCCTAAACATTTATTAAGAGTGCGCAACCTCACGAAGACTCTCATATGAGCTGGCTTTGACGGGAACGTAGCGTAGCGACGTTATCATACGGGATCGTACAGTAATCTGTGAATAGCTGGAAGTATCGGACCATTCTACTTGTCTGAGGCAGTCATGCACAAGGAAGCTTTGCTATCACTACTCAATTCATTTCGCTCCTCATGCCTATTCAATTTGTACCTGCCTTTGACTCATTGTTAATGTCGACTCATAGTAGAACCTGGGTTTAAGCATTCGTTAATTCCAGACTTATCCATCCGCCACAGACTTAACGCTTGACTTGAGCTAGAGGATAAAGATTACATGGATGTCATTAGTTAATACTGTAACGAAATGATCCTACCGCAATGATTTGTCAAGACTACCAAAGATGATGAGGCGACAGAAGCATTGCGTAAATTGAAATAACGGCATCATGCAGGGTAAAACGGCCAAATTTCACATTCACATCCATAAAACTTCCTAATTCTTATTAACGTTTACAGATTGTTACTTATTAATCGCAGCCCATAAATTATCGCGCCTAACCACCTTTGCAATCATGTCCTTCGAAATGAGTCTCATTTATTTATTTTTTTCCGTGTGCACTCAGCTGAAGGAAGTCTGCGCGTTGAGCGTAGACAGCTAACGTGTCTAAATGGCTGAATGAAACTAAACGAACCTGTCCAAAAATATTCGTACCTGTCCAAAAATGTTCGTACGCCGTTTCCGTCTAATATTGATAAAACTTTTGCTCGGGCGATGCCACCTGGAGGATGACGTCATTTCTGGATATAAACATAAACGCTGAATTTGCCACCAAATTTTAATTTAACACATATGAGGACGTTGTTTCTAGCCGAAATATTATCGTTATAATATTGATAATATATCAACAACACCGTGTACACATCGTGTCAACAACATCGTGTAATAGTAATTAAACACACGAACGACATTCACATACTCTATAGTTTTCATCGTTGGTTCCAGTTTTGCCGCGAATACAGAGGCGGCTCTGAAGTCATTGGATATGAAACATACATCAGTTCGATTACCGTCTGTGTTTTTGGTGAGTCAATTAAAAGATAATAGACAGTTAATACCAACTTATTTATAATTTTTAATAATGTATGTGAGAGGTGGGCCATATGAATAATTCGGAGCTTATGATATCATAGGCGTGCTCTTAGTATACATTAGCTACGTGAGGAATTCTATGCTACTTATACCAATTAAAATCCAGTATTAATTGGCCGTACGAAAAATGCTTGAACACCAACACCTTGACAACGTAGATCAGTTCTTCATGCAACCAGCTATGCAACCCTGCGATTGCACGTGACCTGCAAGTGGTGATCGCAGATGATGGCGATTTTTAATTCTTCACAAGTCCCTTCTTTGAAGAGTAGCAGAAATTAGTAATACCTAGAAAAGTTAGACACAAAAGTGCCTTTTCATTAAGTCACGATGTAGAAAGTTATGTTAAATGGTTGGTTTTAATTTCCAATGCATGCGTGCTACCGCGGTCGATTTAGCTAAGTCGTCGCGCGGTCCGAAGCGATCTCGAGTTCAAATCCTGCTACGGTCGAATGGTTGTTACAGCGGAGAAAATTAAAGGTGAGTGAAAGATGGGGTCGCAAATAGTATGTCTATATTTAAATAATACAGGTCAACATGACCTGCATAATGACATATGACCTAAATATTGGTCATATGTCAACATGATGTGACATTTTCTGAGAGCTCTTCATGTTGTGATGAGCAATGTAAAATTTTCAATAAATATTTAATTTTATACACCAAGCGATGCCATGCATTTTCTTCGGAGTTATTTCCCTATAATACCAATAAAGGGGCGTTTAAAGCTTTAATTGGCTATATCTTGCATATGAATGATTACAATTGTATTGTTTAATACTTTAAATTCAATTTAAAGTTATCTCAAATTTTAGAATTTTATCCTTTAATTTTTTACGCGAACTAGAATTCCATTTGTGACATCATTCGTCTGCTGTGAAAAAAGTTTTTATGATGTTTCTCAATAAAATTATATATAACTGCTTCCATACATATGAGTTAAGTTTAGTGGCCACATGTTTACTAGCGCTTCAGCTAATTAGCTATCTCGCACCGCAAGTCAAGATGAACATCCCCATCGAGGTGGAAAGTCGCAATAATCAAATTTTGTTCAAATCAACGATCATTCGTCACCCACAAGGGCGGAAGGTCTCAATTCAATGCATCATTGCACCACAT
>NW_025932427.1:0-18663 GCF_000764305.2 Hyalella azteca
ATGTTGCTGATGTTAACTGATGAATTGCATGTTGCTGATGTTAACTGATGAATTGTATGTTGCTGATGTTAACTGGTGAATTGTATGTTGCTGATGTTAACTGATAAATTGTATGTTGCTGATGTTAACTGATGAATTGCATGTTGCTAATGTTAACTATGAATTGACTGATACAAAATTTGATTGGGCATAATATTCGATATTTTCATTAAACCATGTTTCATAGAACTATAATTATCGAAATAATTTGTCAAAAGGCTTTTGCAAGAAACTGTGAAAATAATTTGAAATTAAAATTTGTATTGAAACTCTCAAATTTATCGTATTTCTGTTGAAGAATAATTGTAAGAGAAATAATTTATGAAATAATAATGAAAATTATAACTGCTTTGACGTCAAGCGGCACGCACGATAGCGGATAGCCTTTCACCAGAACTGAAGCAACCGTATTGAATGCTGCTCAATTTAAGTTTAAGTTGCTTGTTTCGCAGTGAAATAAGGAATCAAACAAGACGGATATGACATTTTCCGGTGTAGATGAGCTGAATCAGAAATCCGCATTAGAAAGGAAATCAAACTAATTTCTAGCTCAGCCAGTTGGAGTATTTTTTCGATACGATACGATTTCAGAGCGGCACTGAAAAGAAATATATAGGTATGAGATTGATTCATGAGATTGATTCATCTAATTTGATAACTTTTAATACGAGTATTATAAAAAGTATATATAATAGGTGACATAATTTATTAAAATAATAAGTTTATATCCAAGCTGTATATTCGACGTCATTAGATTTGATGAATCATTCCCTGACAAATTTTCTCCTTAAGATGCATGGACGAAAAATAACTTTAAAAAATACAATAAATACCTTGATAAATACGACATTAATTAATCAAGATCCGCAATCTTAGCTCAGAACTCTCAGGACGAAAGCCGGCTTCACTGCAAATAAATTTCGAAGCAATTAATAAGAGTCTCCATGGAAGTGCCCTCATCATGGGAGATGATGACGGAACTTGCAAACTTGGATTTACCAGGCCTTGCACCAGAATTTTCTGCTCCAGCAGGTGTGCGGAAAACAGCACCCAAGCCGGGCTGCATTAAAGCGGCGTGTTTACCTTAGGACTTGCCCATGATTTTGACTCTCTAGAATTTGAATTAAAAAATCGGCGCCCGGTACGGTGGCTGAGAATTTTTCCGTCGTACGCATGAATGATGGGCCTTTAGTGAAATTATACATATTCTTGTTGGCAATTGAAGAATGGCGGTAGATTTTCTTAACAAATGAACTGATAAAAAACTGAAACAATGTTCGAAAGCGCTGCGGGTATTTCGGGATACGAAGCAAAATGATGATATAGTGTTTGTTCGTGATGATACAGATCATTTATAGGTCTGTGGTGAAGGATTTTGTTTTGATCTGCGTTAATATTAGCTGGATTCTGATCACAAACTTTATGTCTGAAATAAATTTCGAACAGTTCAGAAACTTTGTTAAAACGATAAATAAAGGAATAGCGGCTGTACTCTCCAGTCACGCCAGTCGAGCGTTAATTGAACTTGAACAATTAGTTTAAAACTTAATTGAATTCAGCTCATATTGTATTCAACTCAGCCATCCAGCGATTTCGTACAGGAGGTCAATAGTTAACATCGCTAGCAAGGCGGAAGGTTTCAATTATTGTAAATTTTTAAATCATTCCTCACCCACAATGGGCGAGAGGTCTCAAGTGACCAGCCCACTGATACTGGCTCGAATGAAGCAACGTTAGCATCTCAAAGAGACGAAGTGACAAGGAGGGACAGGTGACAAGGAAGGACAGATGACAAGGAAGGACAGATGACAAGGAAGGACAGATGACAAGGAAGGACAGATGACAAGGAAGGACAAATGACAAGGAAGGGCAGGTGACAAGAAGGGACTGATGACAAGGAGCGGCAGATGACATGGAATGACAAAAATGAAGACACCAAAGAAGAGGTCGCTTAATTGCACGGGATGTCGGACGCCCGCACGAGAGAGACAGAGAAGAGAATGGGAGGAACCCTGCCTTTATGGCAGGGTTATTCCCCCCTGATAGCTTAACCCCACAACTGAAGAAAAATGCAAGGTATCCTGCCTACGTGATAGCTTAACTCCACAAATGGAGAAAATTTTAAGGTATTCTGCCTACGTGCATGGTAGCTTGAGCCAACAGCTGAGACTAGCTGCGAGTTCAGTGTTGGGGCGCTCAGGAACAATTAAACCCCTTAGGAACGAGAAATCCCATAGGACTTCCGACGAGCATAGAACACGTCAAAATTCAACAAGCACTTTCATTTAATAATCAATGCATAATTAGTCGTAATTTCCAATCAGTTAGCTTAGTTGCGAGATTAGTTACAATGGCGCAGGCCCTGTAGAGCGCGCATCACTGACGTAGCGCAGGCAGGCGCTTTAGCGCGCAATCGGCTTAGTCGCGCATCACAGAAGGCTCTCGGCGCTGCCCTTGTTCCCAGGATGGCATGCTTTGTACCTTCACGCCGCCTATTACCGGTGCAAAAATCACACAAGTTTCAGGAGCAAAAGACTGACATCGTCTGACGATGACGGTTACGCCGCTCCTCGTGAGGTGACGCTATCAGTCCTTCACACTTACTTGCCGTGATGTACGTGTTCTCCAACAACATCTTCATACAATCTAAATGATTAAAAAATTTTAAAATAAAATGTGAGGAGTGTGACACAAAACTGCCCCAAAAATACTATAGTAAACGCATGTAGAATGATTTACTTTGACGCCACGAAATTATGCAAATTCTTAACTTTCACGTGTATTAGTAAAGTTGTCTTGCTGATCTGCTTCTTAAGGGAACATTGTTCTTGTACAATCTTAGTATCGGAGCGTCTTTCGTGGGAGTTGATCATTGCGACACTCGGTAAACGTAGGAATATTTTCATCGTCTAGCTCCCACCATACGTCACTTGCTCTCACCGTATCCCGGATTAACGTCCCGCCAGCAAGCAACTCACGCCACCCAGAAATCGACACCCAAAATTTTCCATTTTGCCATGCTTCCATCATCAACCATGGCTGGCAGCGTGCCTGTGACATCACTATATAGAAACCACTGCTAAGGTCTCCAGATAGATAGACAACCGTTGCACTCGAAGCAGATATGCATGGTAAATCATGATTTTTTACAAATATTTTATTTGTCGTGTCTAGAATTAGTTTATAGACACATTATTATAGTGACGGTTTCTAAGAATTACGAATATTTAGATCGCATTGCAGCCTCTCGCCCCTTAGTCGCAGCTTCATTTTATTTTGCAATAAATAGATTTTTTCTTCATATTTTTAGTAATTTCACAGCTAGCATCAAATTATACACGCAAGTTATAAGGGAACAATGTTCCCATATTTAGAAGTGTCCTAATTAACATATACAAATGATTAAGTTTATCCTGAATGATGCTAAGTTTTGCAATATACGCGAAATGAGCCCTGAACGTGCATCGCACCCGCAAGAATATCACCAATATAATTAGCATTATATAATAATGCCCTTCATATAATATGGTTCAATATAATAGATAATCCAATGGAATTTATATTATTCCAATGGATTATATTACGTTATTGGATTATTATTCCAACGTAAATTATTTGCCTACAAAATATATAGCCCAAAACAGTATAGCAGTCTAATATATATAGTAGTCTAATATGATAAATGGTTCAATATAATATCAACATAATATATTGTCTTATATAATATAGCCCTGAAACAGCAAGGAAGCACGAAGGTAATGATGGCAGTCATGGAGCGCTGTCACGCTTGACTGCGTATAGTGACCCTGACGTCATCTTTGACCTGTATTCTGGTGAAATATTCAGATGAAAATCTACAAGTAAAATAAAATAAAAATCGAGAAAAAATCCACCAATAAATCGAGAAAAATCTGGAAGAATAGAGGGAAATTTTCTTTATTGAGTCCAGTCGTGTGGAAAAGTTCATGTGACAATGCCGCGGTTGACAAGCCCTTGGGAACTTACATTGAGGAGATAGAAGTACACACATATACAATACGTTTTTTATCGTTATAATGCTGATAATATTTATATTAATTAAAAATAATCTATAACTTTAGCTTTCATTGAATAATTATTACGTATGCTGGGTTAAAACTATGATAATTATAATATAAATAGGAACCTGCATTGCACGCAAGCCTTAAACTTGCTTATTTCCTCCATAGGATCTGCTCCTGTGCTTAACGTGCTGCGGAGAGCAAGTATAATTTTATTCGTTTTAAAATATATTAATTATCGATGCTATTTCCATGCGTTATTTCTTTCATTGACTAAATTGCGTCACCAAAATTTGATGAAATGCTTTGATGTAACCAATCGTATTTCGGCTTATCTCGGAACGCGATTGAAAGTTTTACATGAGGTGCCTAAGAAAGAAAACAAGTTTTTATATTAAACTCGATCATATCGTGAGCTGCCAACAAGTGCCTTGTACTTGACACGTTAATATCACGACCAAAAATTTACCAAAAACAATCCAGTTTCTAACACATGAGGCACACAGAGAGGCCGTGATGGATGAAGAGCCTCTTATAGCCGACTGGCAGCGAAAAAATAGTCCCCAATAAAAATAGTCATCCAACACCCAAAATAGTCTTGGATGACTTTTGGGTGGCTGTTCACTAGCCGGCAGCTGCCACCGTAAATATGTGAAAATGTAAATTTTTAGACAAAATCAGGGCATCGAAAACGATGGGAAATAACTTCGAACTTACCAAGGCCACATCTCGTTCCGAAGCCAGAATTTAATGCCCACAAATTGGGAGGCGCTGCCGTGGTTAAGCATGCCAACCGTGGGAGGGATTGATATATGGGAGGGCGATCTTTGGGACATGATAATGATGATGTTGTTTATTTCTCCGATGAATTTGCATCGCAAAAGTTTGTGAGCAACGATGTTGACATAAGTATTGCGGATACAAAACGGAAAAATCCTATTTACGTTTCGCTTGTTAGATCGCGTAGAATTTCGAACAAAAATTTGGAGAGGAAAGGAAACTATAGCCTTAGCGCTCGCAAGTATTGCTTTAGGGGCTGGAAGCCCTTTTAACAGTTAAACTATTTTATAGTAGTGTTAATAATGGAAAATTATCATTGGTTAATTGTGCATAATAAGAGAGTTAATTTTACTAAATCAAATCATCGCGCTGCTATATAAATGAATTTTACTCATTATTACATAATGCTATAACATTGGCCAACTAATCCATTAAACCTGACCCACTTTGCGCAGTGGATAATCAGTCAACTAATACATTACCCCTGACCAACTAAACGCAGTAGTTATCACATTATTTTGCAATCGATATCTCGGGAATTATAGTGCTTTTAATCATAAGAAGGCCTTCAAAGTAATGTTATAATAACTTCTATGAAAAGGTCCTTAACATGATTTTATTATATAAAGTTGATGGAGAGGTTCGTTAAGTGATGTTATCATAAGCTCCATAATGATCCTTAATAATTTAATACTTCAAATGTCATTGCAGAACAACGGGACCGCGAGTCAGAACAATTATAAGATGGACCTTCTTTACGCTTTTGACGAATGCATCATAACTGCGCACATGCGAAAATTAGATTAGTAGATAATAATAATTGAAAGAACTCAAGATGCATTGGAATACAATAGACTTCCAGAGTTACAATTAACATTATTATTTGGATACGTTATACTGTAAGTGTGTTTTGTCGGGTATATTTTACATATAGCTTGGTTAATTTAGGTTGGAATAATTCAATATCTTGCCAAGAAAAATACACGTGAATGGACCTGACTAGGTCAAATGGTATTGGAATATCACATTGTATATATGATGCAATTTTTAAATGCGTTTCATTAAAAAGTGATTGCATAGAACTAGGCTTGGAGCGACAGGAGCGATGACAGAAACACTTGGCCAACGCTTTGTAATGTTTAGCTATAGCCTACATCATTCGCTCATTAGCTCTAGCCTATATCATTTGTCCTAGAGCTTTGAAGCCCAGTGCCTCCATGACACGCGACGTGCAGCAGGCGCCCCGTCCCATGGATGAGTCATGCATGGAGAGCGTGATTCAGGCCTCTGGTGCAATAAATCTTCTCTAACAACCCATCATCTGTTAAAATCAGTGTTGGGTTCATCTGATTTGATTGTGTGCTTGTGCGCCGTATACGCGCACTGTAGCTAATATTATAATATATCACACGATGTCTTACAAAATTTCACACGTAGACTCGCTAATCTCGCATGCTTTCTTTTAAATCTTACACGCTGTCTCGCTAAACTCACCCACCGTCTCGCTAATCTCACACGCTGTCTTGCATATCTCACAAGTAGACTCGCCAATCTTTCCTACTTTCTTCTTAATCTAACACGCTGTCTCGCTGATCTCACACGCTGTCTTGCATNCACGCTGTCTTGCATATCTCACACGTACACTCGCTAATCTCGCAAGTTTTCTTCCTAATCTAACACACTGTCTCGTTAATCTCACACGCTGTCTTGCGAATCTCACACGTTGACTCGCTTATCTTGCATACTTTCTTCCTAATCTAATACGCTGTCTCGCTAATCTCACACGCTGTCTTACAAATCCCACACGTACACTCGCTATATCTCGCATACTTACTTCCTAACGCGCTGTCTCGCTAATCTAACAGATAAAGAAAGAATGCACGTGTGTGCTCGTTATATAAGGTTTGTCAAAAATTATTACTTTAACAGCAATGTATTCTAATGCTACAAGTTCAAATAATGTATATCATGTCTACTAGATATTGCTAAATAAATCTAACTGAAGCAACACATCATGAGTCTAAAGTGATGATCAGGCAGTCGTCAATGATTGTCTTCGTTAAAGAACGAATATTTGTTGTGATATTCAGACACTTTAGTTTGTCTGTTAAATAGACTGTTTGTCTGTTTGAATTAATCGATATTTTAAGAACTTTCAGTTGAGATTAGATCAATAAAAATTGTAGGTTCGTTTAAGCTCGGATCGCAAATATCGGAACCAGCTCTGAGACCATCTAAACAATCTGTACTTTTAAATTGATTGCGATGTATTGGAGAAATGTCATAGAGAGAGAAATGAATTTTTTAGGTACTGTGGAAACGACTGATATTTTCGTAGAAGAATGTATAAAGCTGTCTCGCCAGGTCATTAACCCGTTTCATATCGAAGAAAATCTTACTGAGAAATGTGGAATTAATCAGATTTGTTCGCCAATAAATTTTCCTGTATTTTTAAGTCTCACATTAAATTGTGTAAGCGAAATTGCTGAGCAATTTTACAGATTTTACAGTGATAAATATATTCAGTCAGTTTTCTCTTGAATATTTTTTTAACGTCGGTGCTGATGAAATAAAAATATAATGCAGTATTTTTCTCATCGAAAACTTGTTCAATTATCGGGAATGTTCGCCGTTTATTTATTTACAAGTTAACAACCATCCTGACAAGGGACGTTAAATAAACGTTAATTATGAATTAATTTAGTCGAAATAACGTAAAATTACCGATATATCCATGTCAGATGTCTGATGAGATAAATCAACACAGTGGCACTGAAAGGAAATTCGGGAGCATTTTCATCGTTGGAATCGAATTATCGAATTAGGTCATCGCATGACACAAATCTCAGCATTCCCGAGATTTAAGAACTATTCGCGTATTCGTGGGCCACATAGCCTTCTTTTTACACTACAATGGCTCTATTAATCTTGTTATTTGAAGCTCAATGCTGTCTATATTGCACGGTAATGACACCCCAACACCACACCATAACTTCAAGATCTGAGCCTCCTTTCATCGCACCGAGAAATGAGCTGACCCATTCATACTCTAGTCATTCATATTCACATTCCAACATCTAAATTATATGATTATTCTTACAGTGCACGATCCGCCGTTGAGTGCTGACCGATATTTTCTTTACTTATTTCTACCGGGTCATCCTTCTTGACGAAAGAAGTAATTTACGGTGACCTGAATATTGTTGTAAAAATGGTTGTCAGAGTTGCAGTCGTAATCATGTAAATCCTGATCGTTGTCTCCTAATCAACGAATGAGGAAGGCACAACTGTGCGACACTAAACAAATAAAATTAACGAAACATATCTATTCCAGCGAGCTGGACTGTGGACCAAATCATCTAGCTATATTAAGTTGAGTTACAGCAGCAAACCATACTTAGGGGTTACTGAGCTCATCACCCAATATTCATCACAAATTCATCACGACTATTCATACGAGTAAAAATTAACTTATGGGAGACCAAACAACCGACGATAGTGTCGCCGGAGCTATTTTCTGATGAACAACAGACAGACAGCGACTCAGCTTCGACCGTTCCCATCGCTTGCTTGCGTGCATTAACCGCGCGTATTTTATTCCACGTCAACGGTAACAGATGTTATTTTTAAAGATTTTCAAAAGTCACAAACTTAATGGAAGGAAATAATGGATTTACATCTACTGTTCTATTGACGGCCTCTATAGACAGGAGCAGTTTATTAGATTCGAAAGGCAGTTCCCGGTAATCCATGAAATGCGGTAGCAGAAGTTGGTGGTTGAGTTGGGTACAGGAAGCTTTTCAAGGGTCGCTAACTAATAGCCAATCTGTTTTTGCTTGGTCACGTTGTTCCTGCATGAACACTTCATAGTCACGATGTTCACTGTCAAACTTTTCCCTGTCATAATAGCTTCATTATTCTTACGTAGACATTTGGTTTAAAGACGCAGACTAAAGGAGGAAAGTGCTAGATTGGAGAACTGGTGGTAAATCAATTGAAGTTTGTTCGTCAGAATCGTCGCATATCTCACCTTCCCCTCCCTCCCATGTCCGTCTGCCTGGAGAAGTTGCACGAGGGTTTGATGGCCAGGCCGGAGCTGCAAGACTCGCTTCAATCCGGTTCCCATGCTTGATTTTGGGTCCGAGCAAGAAGTGGTGGACCAAACCCAGGCTTGATGGTTGTCACAAGTACGGTCTGCTAAAATCTTTCTGCATAGATCGGGTTGCGATTTATATAGAAGCTAGCATCGTTAGGATCATGAAAGGCCGTTTACCAGCACACTAAGGCATTCTAATGCAGGAGCACTTAGCGTACTTGAAAGTGAAGTCATTCATGGCGTGAAATGAACCCTATAGAAATTGAAACACAGATTGCCGGAGGCCACTCGATCGATGTAAGACTTTTAGCCCGGTATTTTGATGACGATACAACTTGATACTATTTCGTACGGCAATTGCGCGAGTTCCAAGCGAGTTATCCCTGCTTTCAGGAGAATCTTAGCCTGACGAATCTGTTGTGCTTCTGATAATATCAATTCTGCATCATGTAGCTTTCGACAATATAAAGGAAACCAACGGTCATTTAACAAATCGATTAGATTAGCTTATCATATAATTTATTTGTCTCTACGGATAATTGTCTATTGCTTTTAGAAAAGCATAATTCTATGAAATGTCCCAGATGTATATTATCCCATCCATGCTCAAATGTTTACAATTTCTACCCATCAGAGCACGTGGCAGCAGTGAGATGTGGCAGGCATGGTATGCCAGAAGCGAGACGAAGCCAGTACCGCAAGCCAAGGCCACGCGTGTCCACCAAAAAGTCAGATCTGCCAGCCACTTCTTCTCGGCTGACAGCGGACGCTTAAAAACGTCCCAAGGAAGGGGGGACCAGCGAGGCCTGCGTAGCGCGCCCGCTGTGGGTCCCTCAATGAAGCGACCGTCGTCGCTGTGTCTCGTGGCAGCGCTGATCTGGACGCTACTCCTCGCTCCACATGCCGCCTCCAGCTCTCAATTAGGTGACTCTCGAGGAACAGAGACGTTATACTATGTTGTACTGTGTATTACTGTATTTAAATAAGAGACGTATTTCTGATTTGTACATGAATCGTATGGCAAGCCATTGGAATATGCGAGGAGAAAACATTTTATAAAATTTACGATTTCATATTTACATTTTTGGCTTTGCGAACGTGATCTGTGAAGTAACGAATATTAGATACTTTATGCTCCAAAACAGCTAAATAATTGCAGTTGAAGCTGAAGTTAATTATAATCAATTTTGTATTTCAGAAGCGGTGGAGTTTCAGCCAGCTTACTCGGCAGCTCCGCGGTATTTGGGGTCATCAGAAGAGTACTATCAAGATGGCGGTGCCGCCGACTGGTCGCGGGAGAGCAACGAAATTTCTGCAACGGGTTTGCCATTAGAAAAGAAATGGACGGGACCCGAGGAGCGCAGTCAAGCAAGAATGTTGTACAATTATCTTCTGTCACGTAGATTTGGAGGCGATTTGTTTGGGAAAAGAATGGGCTCGAGTTATCCCGGCAACAAGTTTCGGTTCTTCACTAATGACCCTTCGAGCAGTGGTAGTGGCGTTCATGGCTCCGAGTTTCTGGGCAAACGAAACACCCCAGGAAATATCGGTATTTCGGAATTCCTTGGCAAAAGAGCTCGGGTTTCTGAATTTCTTGGCAAGCGGGCAGAAGAAGGATACAAAGAAAAAGAGGAAATCGGAACGCCCAGCAAACGAGCGAGAATATCCGAATTTCTTGGAAAACGCGGACGAATTTCGGAATTTTTGGGCAAACGAGCACGCGTGTCTGAGTTCCTTGGCAAGCGCCTTCCTTCGGAAGCATCGAGTAAGCGAACGCGAGCGTCTGAATACTCTGGGAAATGGCCCAGAGTGTCGGAATTTCTTGGCAAACGTAGTGTACCCGACCCTATGCCTATGAAGAAGGCAAGGGTGTCCGAATTTCTTGGCAAGCGAGCAAGTCCATCAGAATTATACGGTAAGCGAGCTTCCATCTCAGAATATTGGGGTAAAAGGCTAATAAATCCATACGACTTTTCGACAAAGCGCGTGAGAGCATCCGAGTTTCTTGGTAAAAGATCTCGTTCTCGAGTGTCGGAATTCTTGGGCAAACGATCTGTTGACGACGAAGATCCGACGACCATTAACGACAAGCTTGTAAGCGAGGAAGAACCTTTGGCTGGCGGAGCCAGCGACGAGTCTTCGAAACTATCGCACCTCAGTTACGTCTAAATATGGCTTAATTGATATGCCAGCAAGACTTGCGTATGATTTCCTGTAGGTGTTGCCCCATTAATTTGTGTCTGAACAATATGTCGGGACAACTAATGTCTCAACGATATGTCGGGACGACTAATGTCTGAACAATATGTCGGGATAACTAATGTCTCAACGATATGTCGGGATATCTAATGTTTGAACGACATTTCGGGATATCTAATGTATCAACGATATGTCGGGACATCTAATGTCTGAACTATATGTCGGGACGATAAGTCGGTGTTGATATGTCGGGACAAATCCCATTTAAATTAGGCCAAATTCAGGTAGCGTTCCCAGTATTTTTGTACAAGGTTGTTCTTTTCAACAACAATCTAGGCAGCATCAATTAAGAGATGTGCCGGTATGAAATAATATCTGTTCAAAGTGATACCTAATGCATCGTCGGGTATAGAGAGTTTCTGTTATCAGTTCTGTTGTTAGAGGGCTTCATTGGTTCCCTTGTCACTGCCAGAATTTGAGTTGAGAAACGTCCAAGACGAGTTAACCTGACCAGGACGAACGATAATTAAAATCCTAAAAGCCTTAATTATTTAATATAACAGCTGGTAATCACTAAGTGTAATATACAAAATATTAGATGGGTATCACAAACATAATATTTGAGGTGACCTCAATGAAAAACTTATTTCCCAAATGCAACTAAAAAAATTGGTGTGGTAAAGGAACATGGGAGTTTGAAAAGACAATCCATATTTAATTCCTCTTATTAATTATTAAATATATATATTATGAAATACCCATTTAAATAAAACATTAGAGAGCTATGATACTAGGCATCTGCCAGTACCCAAAATGCGCTCACAAATAATTGATTCCGTTGAATTCTTGATCCATCAACGCCTGCAACCATAAAAATACAAAATTATATTTCGAATCTGGATGTTTTTGAAGGACGCATAAATACTGGGCATTTCAAATAGAAGAAAATATTCTCATTAAAGACTTCAAATTTTCATTCAATTTTGGTGTTCATAATAATTCACTAGTAATTTTTTTTTAATACTCTGGCCACTGGTTAGTGAGTGACTCGAGTCGAGAAGTACCTTGCATTTAGGGAAAATTGAAGAAAATTTGTTACGGTAAATTTTACGAGAGCGTAGCATTAAGAGAGGTTTTGACCAAACGTTTTTGTTGAAATATGAATTAATGTCTAAATGTTCATAAGATATTATATCTGCGTACGCACTATCTCGATGTTTTGATTGCTCTTCTCTGTGTCTCAAGCGTGCCAAAATTCGGGTTCATTCACTGCGAGCGGCAGGAATGGGCTCGTATAAAACAGAGTAGCACAGAACCGCTACACAAATATTAAGTCTGGGCGAGTGCATGAGTGCACTTGTTTCTGTAAACTTCATTAAATAATACAGAGTATCCATGATTAACGCCCTGATAGCTCAAAAATAACACGGAATTTGTGACTTCCCATCATCTACGATCGTTCAACTCCTATACTCATGTAGTCGCAGCTTATGCAGCCACAGCAGCTGCAGAACAGTCAGCAATTAACAGCAGCAATAGCAGAGTAAGCAACAGCAACAATACCAAAGTCAGCAACAGCAGCAATAGCAAAGTCAGCAACAGCAGCATTAGCAAAGACAGCAACGGCAATGACAGCAACGAACGGCAGCAGCATGAGCAATGACAGCAACAAGCGGCAAAGGCAACATGTGGCCACGAAAAGATAATTTGCCCGTTCTTTTGCCCGGCGCATCTTTGCGTTTCCAGAAATCTTGCAGCGTCGGCGTACTGCAGCAGCAGCACCATATTAGGCAAATGCATTCGAACATCTCACGGCTGAAGAACACAGAATGTAATGTTTGGGTCGGACTAGCGCTGTATTGCGTGTTCCTTGCGTCACTGGAAAGCTAGTATAACTGTCGTTTTGCTCTCAAAATTAAAATCATATTTAAAAATTAAAATTTTACTTAGATACGGAGAATATTTGCGTGTTGCCTATCGCATATCGTAAGGAACTACCATGTCGGTGATGAATTATTAAATTAATGATCATCTACAGACATCTATTTTCACTTTTCTTAAAGAACCTAAGGGAGCTTTACTTCTTTCAAGCGTCTCGTGCTGGAATTCGAGGTATTTATTTGCAGTGAGAGATCAATTCGACGTATACCATCCGCAGACATAAACAGAAGATATTATGAGAGAAATGGTCAAATAATTTTCAAATGCAATGAAATACATTTCAATCACCGTGTTTACATGCGAAGCAAATTTTACATATGTCTTCAAATTAAGTCTAGTTGGTGTACTCGTAAAAAATATCGTGGCTGAAGGATATTGAGACGAGTTTTCGAGGCAAGAAGATTGCTGTTCCTAAGGAGCGAAATGTTGGGATTTAAGAAGGCTAGTTTTAAGATGAAGTTTCATCAAATGTGAGAAACATTTCACATGAATGTTGAAATGTTTTCACATATGCAGTTCAACTCGACTCGACATGACTACAAGTGAATACTTAACCTTGTTTTCATTTATGCGATGAAATAAAATTCAGACGAACTAAATCTCATTCATTAAACATTCACTGGCAATTTTTTAAGCGCAAACGTCAGAGATGAAGACGTGTAAAGCATAGGAACAGACAAAATGTAATGCTCGCCTAATTTGTTAATATTACTGAATTCAATTGAAGACGAACCAGCGAAAACCTAAGCCCGAATCGACTATATATAAATATTCAAACAATTTACTTGAAAAATGGAGTCGTCTAAAATTGACTAAATGCGATTAAATTTCGTGAAGGATGTATTGAGTTTATTAGGATATCAAATGATGAGCTTTAGTATGCATCCATGGGTCATGAATGATGGATGATCCTGAATGATGTCGAAGCAGGAGGAGAATTTTTCTGTTATCATTAAATATTTTCTGTGTATTTTTGCGGGCTATGAGCCCACTTCGTTATGCTACTTTTAATAAATATTTCTCGAGGCACCAACCATTCTTTTAATCCTATCCCCTTTATGTTCTCCGATTATAATGTTTAGAACAGTAAAATTTGGTTTACAGAAGCTGAATACCATCAAAATGGTATTACAATATCATTATTCAGTAATAGAAATTTAACTTAACTTTGACTTATTTAACTTCATGTTTACTGGCGAGCTCCACGCAACACGCAGAGCAAAGGCTATCATTTCAGGTGTATTGCAATAGTGGTTTGTAGTTTTCTTTATTGCGTGTTAAAAATATAATGTTCAAGACTAGTTCTTTTATCAAGGTTAGACAAAATGAAACATCGAGGCGTTCATTTACATATATCGTTTGGTAAAAATAAATTGTGGGATACAACAAATGTTTTCTTTTGAAAATTGACTACAGTTTTGAGAGCAGCTAAGGGATCAAAGGCTCAATTCTTTACAAAACACAGTAACATGAAATTATTTAATCGTTGTATCTTAGCTTTAAAAAACTACAAAGATAGGAAAGTTATATTGTTTGATGTGAAGCTCCATTCTAGCTCCTTGAGATTCAGTTTAAAGAACTTCAAACAAGCCTCGGCATAATTAAGGACACCTACGTAACTGCAAGGTATTTACGTTTATCAAAAACAGCGCAATTTCTCATTTATGGAAAAAATGCACTATTGTGCTCGCCATGTCCGTCTGTCCGTCTCTCTGTCCATCTGTCCGTCCGTGACCTCAAGTTTTCGTCGACGAGAAAATGCGCTCTCTGTCACTCACTGCAGTGAATACTGAGTTATATTTTTTGCTGCTGTCGGCGCAACGCTATAGATGATTAGTCTATATGTTGTAATGCGATTTTTTGTTTTGACCATATGGCGAATGCATTCCCCAAAATTTGTCTTAACCATGGCAAGGCAGCCTCACTACCGACATTAAGTTTTGCTAAAAACATTTTTATTTCATTTTTAATACATCATTAAAAATGGTTATCATTTTATTTCAGCATTAACAGGATATGAATATAAAGAGTTTTAAATTCTTTCCCTTTTTTTAAAAAAGAAGAATTATTATCTGCACTTATTTCTTCGTTCATTCATAAGAAAAAAATTTAGGAAAAAAATTACACGTTTTTCAGAACCGTCGTGGAAGATTATCACATAACTTTGCCTTGAAATGGATTTTAATCGAAGTAATATAAGAATAACTTTATAAAATGACTATGCTTGTCCATAAAATTATATTTGTCTTAGGCACAATTGAAATTTGTTGGCCATATTGTATGGAACTTCTACAGTATTACCAAAGAAATGCAGTATTAGCCTTCCATGACTACAATGTGCACAGACGAATAAGTAGTATTGATAAATTGAATATATTACAAAACGCTTCAAAATTCCAAGTCTAATGCTAAAAGACAACACGACACATGTTGCACGAATGCAAATGATAAGCATGACTGATGAAATAATATATTCGACTTTCATCTTGTTATCAATGACAATGAAAACAAAAAATGAGAGGTGCTCCCACAACTTCACAGTAAAATTTAAGCTCCTATGGCACAGCTGCTGAAAACTTTCAAGTTCCAACACGAGACAACTTACATCAATAAAATCGACGTATGATGAGCTTGGTTCAATGCTTACCAGACTTCAATGATAAGCTTACTACGACTCAAACTCACCTAAATTCAATGCAATCAATACAAACTTTCCTCACAGTAATCAATAAATCAATATAAACTTTCACCAATATATACTTTCCTCGATGTAATCAACAGAGAGTACCATAGACTCTACTCTATGAAATAAATTTAGACTTTCATGAATTCAATCAATCCTCAAGTATTTCCTCAAATAAATCGATTTAACTCACATCAATTCAATCGACGTAAAGCTCAATTTTTCGATAATTGCCAAATCACAAATACCTCGGAATCATCCCCCCCCCTCATCCCCCAGTGACCAAAAACTTTGTCCGGTGACTTGAAAAATATCGTTTAATATATAAAGCTGAAGAGATCGGGTGCAGGGGAACAGCCAGGCTCCCAGTCCCAGATGACGTAATTGTGTCTGAAAATGCTGCTTTAGTAAGTAAAGCTTGATGAAAAGTGTTTCTGTAAGGTTCAGGTTAAGGACGACTCCAATTTGATTCGATAAATTTCCGCCACGACTGCCACCTAACCTCAACAAAGGAGAAATGAAAGCCAGATAAACTAGTATCTATTAACCAGAAACAACTACAACAATAATGACTAACGGAACTCTCAACTATTTAACAATTTATAACATGGAACAGATATCTACGAATAATAGGCACACGGAACTGAAAATATGGGTAACTTTATAAAGAAACAATATGCTGAAGGCACAATAAGCTTAGGACGCAATTTGCTGAAGGCACAATACGCTGATGACACTATATGCTGAAGGCAATACACAGTTGACACTATATGCTGAAGGCAATACACAGATCCTGCCAAACAATGGTGGTGAACTACTCTAGTTACGCAGATAAATACACAACACTATTAATTATATCAGTTATGCAATTCAAATTAGCGGGTCGGTAAATACTTATTAGAAAATTCATAAGCTAAATTACAAACACAGAATTAGCCTATCTTATATCTCCACTGCAACTCACCTACTAGGGACGCTACACAGTCACTAGAGCACAGTGAGAGGAAGGTGCGCTCCGACCAAGTCTCAACGAAATAATGAATAGGTATCCTAACGCGGACTTCAACCCGGTGATGCCACGTCAGCAAACGCGTCACGGTAGCCAACTTAACCGGTAACATCATACCGTATAACTAGAAATAATTTTTGACCACAATAAAGATCTGACAAGGGATGAATTTCCCTTACAGTTTCAATCGTGATAATTATTCTAAAAGGTCACCAATCATAATGATTTAGATTGACAACGGTTGGTTCTACTATCTACACTTCTACTCACCATTGCGGGCAGTTGACTTACGATGGAATGGAGAAGGTAAAAATAATCAATATACTCTAACTTCTAAGTAACACAATGCCACTTCATCACACGCATAGAATTCAGGTGATTCAGTGTTCACAAAGTTTACTAATTGTGCCAATAATGGTACAGATAATTCTTGCATATGACATTTAAAACTACACGAAATATACCGTTTACTTCAGTCTCGTCTTGACTGACGTTGACCCACTAGTTAGTTAGTGTAACGCAGCCAAGGTGGTTGCCATGTTAAGGGTAACATTTTCCTCCAGAAAACTTGTGAAGGAAGTTCTATGGTGTCTGCTTTGACGACAAAAATATAGTTAACATTGTTTAGAAAGACTGAATATTTCAAAGTAATTTATTTTACTATGGTCAGGAGTAACAGTTCTTCATTTTTTTGTAGTTTCAGTTCAGTTTGAATATTTACTTTTTTATAGCTAATTAGGCGCTAACGCTGTATCAGACTGGGTAGGAAAGGTTGCTAGGTTCATGCTGGAACTAAATGGTAAAAAAACTTTTACATTTTTACATATGCTGAAACTTTTACATAAAACTTTTTTCCCACGAAATTAGGATCTAACAACTATTAATGTTCATTACAAGTCTACTACATCCAGTATGAATGTAAATGAGCAATAAACACATTAAAAAAATGATAAAAGTTTAAAAATACATTCATATATTCTGGTATCATTAGAATCATATTCATAGTTATTACTAAGCCCCACATGCGTAAATAAGGATGGTTTCATCATATTTGGTCAACTCAATACAATAATAAATAGGAGTAATTTTCCTTGTTGATTACCTTGCCTCCGCCAACAAGAGAAACGCTGCCACAGCAAACTGTTTACTATAACGTTATACGTTTTTTCCTGTTTCACCTAAAAACAGCTAGAATAAATTTTTCATTTGCACACATGTTTGCAATTTCAAGAAATGATATTGAAAATGTCGAACTATTTTTCTAGTGTGATCTTTATTTACACGAAATGGGTCAAAACTTCACTTGTACCTGTATTTCGTTAACATATTTCCTCTCAGTGTTCTGTGACAGTTGATTGAATACACTTTAAACTTTAAAGGGAGGAAGGATTTGCAATAATTCATAAGGATTTAAAAGTAATTATAACTATTACCTCGTTCCGCACAACCTACACAGAAGATGTAAGTGCTTTAAAACATTTAAGGAGGTAAATTAGCTCATCATTTCAGATTATAGTCCTTAAAAATTAAAGAATGTGTGTGAAATTAATAACGAAAACTAGCTTTCCTTGCGCGTAAAAAACCCGCCAACAACATTCTACACTAGACTCGTGAGAGCTAATTTAACCAATTGAAAATTTTTCACCATGAAAAATTGCATTGACTAGACTCGCTGTTAAGCATCTTCATCAACGGAAAAAATGTTCAATCCAAATCCCATGAATCCGTACAATGAATCCGTACAGTGAATCCGTGCAATTAATCTATACAATGAATCCGTACAATGAATCCGTACAGTGAATACGTACAATTAATCCATACAATTAATCCATACAGTGAATCCGTACAATGAATCCGTACAGTGAATCCGTACAAT
>NW_025932428.1:0-740 GCF_000764305.2 Hyalella azteca
CTGTTTTTGACCGTAAGCTTCAAATTAAAAAATTCTTCAAATGACTTTAGGCAGTCTCCAATCGAAAAAAAAACATGTAAACCGTTACAAATAATTTACGTGCATGTATCTGTTGTACTGCTATTTCCCCTTAAAATTGAGGTTTACACACATTTCCTATGGTATAGTTAAAAAATTTTTTGGCAACACAGTCAACAAATCAGGATGGACGTCATTATTCATATTTGTCGATTAGCCGACCATCACACATTTTACGAGGCTCAGATTTCGTATGAATATTTAAAAACCAGTTCTTGTCTGTATATGGCCGGCAAGCAAATTGCCAAATCAAACCGCTTTTTACGGGGTGATTTCGATAAAAAAAAGTCCCGAATATTGTTAGTTTGCACCCAAGACAGTACAGAACTTTGACGAAGCATCGTTGAACGTCAAAAAGTGCAAGAAAATTGTCTCCTTCATAAGCAGAGGGGACTCGAGCAAATATATGAGAATATTACGAATTCATAAATAATATAATAATTCAATTTCCTAATCTGATTGTTGAATTAGCACTTTAAGAGTCATTGTTTGAAATTTAAGACATATTTCTGTCCTGACACTTGAATTAATATTCATTAACACACTAGCAAGAATTGCAGGGTCCACATTTGTATCTTGATTAGAGTATATATATATGCAGCACCTGCGCACCATTCCGCACTCGATAGGAAGTATGGAGATAAGAAGTGATAGCGCTCTGA